>NC_079438.1:42604377-42766877 GCF_903798145.1 Danio aesculapii
CACTGTCTTAAATTGTTCAAAAGCGTCACATGCTAGTGACACCTGCTGGTCAATACTGTGAAAATGTAGCAAAAATTCAGACAGCATGCAATAAAACGGTCTTTTTCAAATACTCTACAGATGTTAAATTGAAAGAACAACCCATCAAATGCACTTAGCTTATCATCTAATGTCATCAAATATTAAGTATCTGAATAATACAAGTTATTTTATTAATTTTCAAAGCTTATTATTCCATTGTGGGCTCTTTTAAACATGGCAACAAGAGACTATTAACTCATTTCATTCCTTTTCGTTTTAAAAAATGTCTCACTAAAACGTTTATAAACTTGTTAAACTGATCTGAGGTCAGGTAAAACTATGAAACCAGTTCAGGGATTTACCACAGTGGAATGAACACCCAACAAAAAAACAAACATTGAGTTTTCTAAATGTTCTGAAGCTGCGTTTACTGAAATAAAGTGATCTTGCAAATTTGATATGTAAGATTCGTAAAGGTGCAGTGCTTCGAAAGCAGCCATCACAAGTTTTGAAGATAGTCCATATGTTTGAATATTTGAGAATAACCTATTATAATTTCATATAACCCATCATGATGCATGATTAAAAAGACAACAATTATAGGAACTAACTAATTACTTAATACAGACCCTAAATAACATCAAAAACTCACAACAAGTCTTACTGCAGCAATGTGATTGGACACAGATATGGGTGTTATACTAGTGTCACATTAACATAAAAAGTGTATGATGGATAAAATAAAGAACAGAATCCTCTCGCTCAGTTTTCACTATTATTTACAGCACTTATTTAAAAGAATTTAAGTTATTTTGAATGGAAAATGACAGAAAATAATATAATTTAATTTATTATATTATAATAAAAAAATATATATATAATAATATAATTTAAACCACAGTAGTCATTTGTGGAACAACGAAAATATTACACAAACATGTAGTAAGCTCACCTTCTTAAAACTGCTATGAAGTTCTGAATGCCTCCAAAGGGTATGAAGTAAAACACAAGCCGCTTGGCCAGCCCGTGTGGGTCCAAACCTACATTTCATTAAACACAATAAATAACACCAATGAACATAAATGACTTCTGTTAAAACACAAAGGAAGATATTCTGAAGAATGTTGGGAACAAACACAATTTTCTGACTTCCACAGTATTTTTTTGTGTCTACTATAGATGTCAATGACTGCTTATTCTCAGCATTCTTCGGAAATCTCATGTTGCGTTTAAGATAAGAAACAAATTCATAAAAAGAAATTTAGGAGGACATAATGACAGAATTATCATTTAATTGGAAGACACTTTTTTTATACCCATTGTCTTTGGTGCTGATGCTGATGATTTTGGGCAAGGCTCCTTGGTTTATGATGGCACAGGTGTTTGATACAGATGCTTGGCTCAGATTAATAAGTATGTGACAAATGGTGACGGTGATCTCTATCGGTTGCTCTACATTTCGGTCCGAGTTTGGCAGGATGGCGACCAGCTCCGGTAACGCCTGTTTAACTGTAGAAACAAACTGTCATGTGCTGCAAACTGTCATGTGCAGTTTGGATATACAGTATGTTGCTAGCTCACCGATATCTGCGTGCAGTTCTCGATAGCGAGAGATGTTCTTAAGCAACGACACAGCCGTTCGGAGCTCTTCCGTCTCGGCTTCTTGAAGCAACTTCTTCACCTGAGACAGGCCTCCCTCTTTTTGCACGATAAAGTGTGCGATGGCCTGGGATATCTAATAGGGGATGTAAAACATTTTTGAAAAATTCCATCCACATACATTGACTGATTTAAAAAATAAAAATGAAATAAAATATATATATATGTTAATATATATATTTCAGTATCTACTATAAATCTGTGCACATAATTATTTTTAATCTTTAATCAGTATTTTAGTTCCCTTCACTCTACATCCGTGTTTCTCAACCATGTTCCTGGAGGACCACCAACACTGCATGTATGGATGTCTCCTTTGTCTGTCACACCCATTACAAGTCTTTCAGTCTCTGCTAATGAGCTGATGATCAGAATCAGGTGTATTTGGTTAAGGAGAGATGAAAAATGTGTGGAGCTGGTGGTCCTTCAGGAACATGATTGAGAAACACTGCTCTTTATCACTAGCAAAGCCTAACAATTAGCCTATGACATGCTAACAACAGGTTAAATCATGCTAACTGCATGGTTCAACCATACTAACAACATGCTAGAAGCACACTGGGCATATTAAGGTTTTAAAAACAACGTTAATTCAGGCTTATAAATCCATGGTCATGTAAGTAAATCCAGAACCATGGTGAATTACCATGATTTATTTACATTTAACCACGGTTTTCAGGTTTTATTGGTAAATAAATGGAGGCTAATTTTTATAGGTATATTAGAAAGATTGTAAAACAGACTATTATTATTATTATTATTATTATTATTATGAATTATTATATCTATGTTTATCTTTTAAAGACCTTTATAACATCACCTTGTTGACATAGGTGTACTATCTGTGTAATGCTAATAGATGCATGCTATTAATACAAGAAACCTGCATTAGTTTTAGCCCTGAGAAAACAGAAATCAAGCAAAAATATCAGATAAGAATAAAAAACAACTAGCAAAAAATAAATCTCAGAAACACAGAGCACGAGTTAATGATGACCAAATACCAATTTAAGTGATTTACCCCTAAATTATCCCTTTAAAAAATGATTTCCAGGTCGTACCTCTCCAGAACAGGCTGTGAGGTTCTGCAGAGTGCCAATGGATGCCTGTTTGGTGTGTTGGTTTGTGCTGACAGCAATGAGCGACAGATACATCCGGACAGTGATGGCGCTCCAGAGCCACTCCACACCATGAGGACTGCCGTTCTCTTCCAGTAAAGGATAATCTGCATCCGCTTCCAGATCCTGAGGTGACAGACAAAACACAATTTGTGTTCGGCACCATTACATTTGCATTAAGGATGGTCAGGCTGAACACTCAATGGAAAAACGTCTAGTTGTTATCAGCTACGGAATTAAATGAAATCATCCCTAGTTTGAGCTTAAAAGATGTTTTGAAGGATATTTATGGTGTAATACTGACCTCTGCAGAGCTTTTAGGAGTCTTGATAATGAAACAGCCCGGGTTGCTGGTTTCAGTGTGAGTTTGTTTGGGTTTTTGAGCTACAGGTGAGTCCACACGAGGCACTTCACAATCAAACCGATATGAGAGGTTGTGCAGGATGCAGACACAGTTCTCTGTGGCCTGGAAAACGAACAGTTCAATTCTTGTGAAATAGGGTTAGGGTTGAGCTGGAAAAACCCTGGAATAACCCAGGAATAACATTAAGCTGGAATAATAATACTTTTGATTCCAATTAGATCACATAATATTAAATATATCGGGAACATTTATCAACAAACTAACTAAAATTATATTATTTTTTTAATAATAATTTGTATTATTTTATTTAAAAGAAACATTGTGCTTTTTCGTTCTGCTTTTTACGTCAAGCCAAGTTTCAGTAATGTCATATTGTCACATTATAGGTATTATCATTTATCTTATCTCAAGTTTTACCTATAAATCTGGTTCTTCATAATATAAGCCACAAATGAAAGACTCAGCGTGAATGTTGAATAAGATGTGGGTTTAATGTGAGTAGCTCTTTACCTTATCATCAGGTTTGTAGTCGGCAATGGTGCCACGGATGTAATAAATGACACACTCAATGAGTCCCTCACAGTCCCGCATGGCTTTACGCCCATCTGGACCAGCTGAACTCAGATTTCTTAAAAAAAATAATAATAATTAAAAACAATAGTAGTAATGTTAGTAATATTATTTCTCACATTGTTTATTTATATAAATACATATAAATTATTTCATTTAAATACAATTTAAAACATCAATATAAGCTAAATAGACTTTTTTACTTCAATATAAACGTCATTTGTTTCTGTGATATCATACTCAAGCAGTTATAGCGCAACTAAAACAATCTGGTTGGCCAAAATAAACCTGCTTTATTTTATTTGCTTTCTTCCATATTTTCAGAATTAGCTGGTAATACCTCAGGCAGCCGGTGGCATTATAAAAAATGTCAGGGTCGGCGAGGAGCTCCAGTTTAGGGTCTTCACCTTCGGAAATGCCTGAGCAGGGGACCAGTACACTGTCTGTGAGAGGTCTGACCGCTTCTCTGGACAGCTGCTCTTTCAGGAGATCATGAGAGGACAGATTCCACAGCAGACCTGCAACATTAGTGGATGAGAACACACTGTAAAAATTATATACAGTTGAAGACAGAATTATTAGCGCCCTTAATTATTAGCTCCCCTGTTTATTTTTTCCCCAATTTTTGTTTAACACAGAGAAGATTTTTTCAACACATTTATAAACATAATAATTTTAATAACTCTCCTTTTATAACTGATTTATTTTATCTTTGCAATGATGACTTTATCTTTGCAATGATATTTTTCAAGACACTTCTATACAGCTTAAAGTGACATTTAAAGGCTTAACTAGGTTAATTAGGTTAACTAGGCAGGAGAGGGTAATTAGGCAAGTTATTGTATAATGATGGTTTGTGCTGTAGACTATCAAAAAAATATATAGTTTAAGGGGCTAATAATTTTGACCTTAAAATGGTGTTTAAAAAATTAAAAACTGCTTTTATTCTAGCCCACTACGTGTGCATGTGCTGTCACTTTTCACTCTAAATGTGTGTGTGCACTTGGATGGGTTAAAATCAGAGGACCAATTTCAAGTATGATTAAAACTCTACTTGACAAGACTCACTTCAATCATTCATTTAAATTAGTTAATTAAACAAGATGATTAGACGTAAAAAAACGCGAGTGATTGGTCCATGTTCTTAAAATTCTGTACAGAGAGGTCATGTTTTTATCCTTGATTGGTCTCATGCAGTCAAAGCTTGAACTTTCAGATGCAGCGATGTGCGAAACTTGCCATTCGACCATGCGTTTCTAGTCTGATGCATTCGCATGCATATAAATGAAAGTCTGTAGGGAGAAAAGTCCATTGTGACCGCTGTTTTATGCAGTGGTTCTCAATTCCCGTCTTCAGGCCAGGACATTTCATATGTCTTCCTTAATTAACACACATGATTCAGTTCATCGAGTCCTTAACAGACAGCTCCATGAACTGATTATTATGTGTATACACAAAATGTGCAAGCGAGGGCACAAGGACCGGAATTGAGAACCCCTGGTTTAATGTAAAGTTAAAATGATTTCCCAGCAGAGATCCTAATACGACTTTCTTTATTATCACAAAGTGAAAACTTGCCTTTGACTTCACCACATAATTACATTCAACTTCATCACCTCACATAAAAAAAACAAAGCACAATTAACCCTACTCATACTCAAATCCCAGTATTTAAAATTCTAATGTCCCAAATGACATTTGATACGCATTTTTTCTTACTTGAGGTTACCTAAAATGACTTATTTATGGCAAAAGCTGAAATTTTACATTTAAAAGTAGTCAATTGACATCAAGGTGACATGGTGGCTCAGTGGTTAGGACTGTCGCCTCACAGCAAGAAGGTCGCTTGTTTGAGTCCCTGCTGGGCCAGTTGGCGTTTCTGTGTGTAGCTTGCATGTTCTCCGTGTTTGTGTGTGTTTCCTTCAGGTGCTCCGGTTTCCCCCACAGTCCAAAGATATGTGGGAATAGGTGAATTAAATAAACTAAATCGGCCGTAGTGTATGTGTGTGAATGAGAGTGAGTTTGGGTGTTTCTCAGCACTGGGTTGCAGTTGGAAAGGCATCCGCTGTGTAAAACATATGATGGATAAGTTAGCGGTTCATTCCGCTGTGGCGACCCCTGATGAATAAAGGAACTAAGCCGAAGAAAAATCAATGAATGAATTGACATCAATTGGTTTTGCATTAAATTGACATCTAGCATTGGCGTTAGATGTCAATATAAGGTCGTTTTGACATCAAGATAGTTTAGATGCATTGTAGAGATACAAAATCCAGTGTAAATTCATCATTTGTGATAAAAGCATTCAGATTAATAACATTTTCTTATATTGCTATTTTGGTCATCAAAAGGACTAAGCAAATTAAATATGATATGTTGGAATAAATTAAATACAATGAAATGTATGCTGAAATACTTGTTTACCAGTGAGCTGGCGCCGAGTTTCGATGTCTCGATTTATCTTGAGAAGTCTCAGGATCACTGGAAGCCCCTCGCAGTCTCTGACCTCCATTTTGTTCTCATTGTTTTCAAAAACAATATTTCGGAGAGAGCTGACGGCGGCCCGCTGGAGTTCCTCGCTGTCATTCTGCATCAGCTTCAGCAGCTTTGGGATGCCTTGTAGATAAAGTATCTGAGAAGGTGGAAGATGATGAAATAAGAAACCTCAAAATGTGTCAAAGCTTATGCATTTCTTTTTTATTTCTTTTAATATGAGTGATGTTAGTCAATGTTCTGCACCAAAATAATCTTACTTAATTTTTATATCATTCACTCTTAAAAAGAAAGGTTGCAAAAGGGTTTTTGTATTTATACCATAGAACCAATTTTGTTTTCCTAAAGATCTTTTAGGTCAACTGACAAAGATTTTTTTACCAGCATCAGCCCTGATAATCACTACCAAAAATTCCTCCTTTAAATTATTTGTTTTTACATAATGCCACAGTTGTATTTGTAAAACAACTCAATCAATTATTTTTGTTGTGCTATAACTGCTAAACAGAGATTTTAGATTATTAAAGTTTTTTTAATAAGTCAATGATCAGATTAAAACACTGACACACATTCAAATTTGGACATAATAACACACACATATAACAAACTCTGACATCTATACCTAAATTAAAAACAACCAAAAACTAAAAAAACAACAACAGCAATGTTGATAAGGATGCACAAGAGTTGAAAAAAACATTTTTGCTGCTTGTTCAAACTACTATTTAATATTAGCTGAATCAACACAATTCTTGACTTTTTTTTGGAGACAACTTAATTGTTTTACGTTCAATCCACTTAAATTTGTTAATACAATTAAGTTACCTTAATCAATATGTGTTGGGACAACATGAACAAATTGTGTAAAACCCTGAATTATGTTGAAGAAAAATATGAATTTCTTACAAAACATTTTGATCCTAAAACATTTAAACCATAGTTTTGACCTTTTATCTTTGTTTAACCTCTGTTTATGTCTTTCATCAGGTCACGTCAAGCTCCTTAATGTGTGTGTGTGTGTGTGTATACAGTATATATGCATCTGCTAACGGCTGTAATGTCAGCTGTAACGTCTCCCAAAGCATCTAAACATTACTATTATCAGTGTGGATGGTATCTGGATATTATAATCTGGACAAGTTTGTTGGCTGCAGCTCACTTAATAGCCTCCAGTATCACTCCTTTTTACTCCACAAAGCGTTCTTTACAGTGGAAATGGGCTTTCCAGATTATTAAAATGTTTTAAAAAGTTTTTTGTATGTTCATTCGGGAAACAAAACTGGTTCTTCTATGGCATGTCTAAAAAAACACCCTTATGCAATCTTTATATAGTCAAATCAATAGCATAAGATAAATGTTTGCGTCTACTGTCGTAATGCTAATAACTTACCGTGTAACAAACTTAGTAAACATGTAAACCACACTAAATACTTTTCTTTGACTTACTTCCACGCCCATCTTCCACTTAATTAAAGCACCACCTCGCCGTGTAGTGCTATGACTCACTGTTTTATTTTGCCCGAGGTGTTTGTTATCACCGCAACCATTCAGACTTTTTGTGTGAGATATATCATCATCTTTTGGGTGGATCACACTATACTAGCATGGGCTATTTGGAGTTGAGTATCA
Source organism: Danio aesculapii (assembly GCF_903798145.1). NCBI lineage: Eukaryota > Metazoa > Chordata > Actinopteri > Cypriniformes > Danionidae > Danio > Danio aesculapii. Next base: position 42,612,232 of record NC_079438.1, read on the forward strand.
CTTACCTTTCTCTTGGCATCTGGACTGTTAAAGCACTGGTTCTGTATGAAGTTAGCAGCGGTGATTTGTGTTTCCATGTTATTATCTTGTGTCAGCAGATTTACAGCCTCTTTTAGTGTCATCTCTGCACTCAGCTCACCTGGTTTGCCCTTCCTTTAACACACAGACATATATTCAATAAAGACTTTCGCTGCTTGTTCAAACTACTTATTTAAATTGATGGAAACAACACAATTCTTACATTTTTCGGGGGGACAACTTAATTGTTTTATGTTCAATCGACTCAAATTTGTAAAAAAACAATTAAATTAACTTAATCGATTTGTGTTGGGACGACATGAAGGAATTGTGTGGAACCCAGCATTTTTTACAGTGTAAAGGGGGTCACACACCAGAAGCGCCACTCGATGACGCACCGCGTCGCGCTACGCAGTGCAATGCACTTCAGAATTCAAAACATGGATTTCTATCAGGGTACACACACCGCCTGCTGTCCGCTGCGCCCAGCCATGACTCAGGACACTATTCATATTTCTGCCGCGCCACAGAGCGCCATCTGAATAGTTTCACATTCAATAACATGCGAATGTGCACGTCTGGTGTGCGATACTTCCAACTGTCATGTGCGCGCTGTGTCGCGGCACATCCGGTGTGTGACCCGCTTAAGACAGAAACACTTGTTCCATCTTCAACAACTAGTCCAGATGCTTGCAAAGCAGATAGATTTCTTTTAAACTAAAGTACTAATGAATAAATAAATAGTAACAAAATAAATAAATAAAGTAACACAACACATTATAAAAAAGAATCTCTATTAAGTAAAATGGCTTTCAAATGGCTATTATTATTATGTCTAAAAGTAGTGATATTAAACTAACATCTGGTATTTTGAAGCATTTTAAAACTTTTAACATTATTAGCAAAATAATTGCTAATAAACTATATATGAAGAGTTTAGATGCAGGAACCTCTAAATGCCATTTACTCTTTTCTCCTACAATTAGCATTTTTCTCTGACTCCTGTGTGTAGGCTCGGTAATTTTACTTTTATACTGACGAATAAGTTATTTTCATTGCCTTTAAAGTAAACATAAACATAGCAGGCAAAGAAAAATGCTCATTTTAGGAGAACATTTCACATGGAATTTAGATGGTTTTGCATCTGAACTCTTCATATATATGATTATAATTTATTAGAACTATTAATTATAACTTATAATTAGAATTAATTAAGAGTTATATAAATTAGTACAATTAAAAATATTTTATTCTGTCATTTGAAACCATTTAAATTTGTAAACTTCATAAGCAATATAAACTTTGTAAGTCCTTGTTCAAAAATAACAACTAATAGGTATAACTAGTATTAATAAGCTAATTATTAATACTATTAATTATAAATAATTTACATATAATGTAATGCATACTTTTATTTATTACAAATTTGTATTGTTTTAATCTATTAAATTAAATGTACAATTTGATTGTTGATTTACTTACATTTGACTTTGCAATAGGAGGTTTGTACTTTGTAGCGAAGCATTTCAAACGTTCAGACTTAAAATGCTTGTATATTAAGATTTGTTTTTTCATTAAATGTATAAATTACACACTTATCTACGCTGTAAAAAACAGATAAGATCAATCAGTCATGACAACATATGTTTTTAGTTCATTGTAACTTGTTAAACTGAGTAAATCAAGTTCTAACTTAATTTAATAAGCTACGCAAGCTGTTTTAAGTCAGTATAACACAAGTTTAGTGGACTCATAAGGTTAAGGTTTGACTCAGCTTAAAAATTTAAGGCAACCAGGATTTTTTTTACAGTGTATATACTTATATAAGCTTAATTACTAAATATATGTTTTAACACTTTAAAAATGTACCAAAATCTAAATGTATAAACGTATGTAAATGTATAAACCACTGTCTCACTTTGTTAATGTGGTAACTGCATGTTGCTTGACCTCCAGCTTTTCAATCCTCCCCAAACTTCCTGACTGCTCCTCCATGCTGATAAGTGATCCAGTTTGGGAGGGTCGTCTTCCTGCAACAAACTCCAGGCTCGGCTTCCTCACGCGGCTCTGCCAGGACACGTTCTCTGATTGTTCGAGACCAACAAAACCCCCCTCTCTCTGCTTACAGAGGGTCCGCTGAAGGGTGTGCTTTTCCGACTCCATCCGGCTCCTCTCTACAGAAGCGCTCGGTAGAAACACATCATCTGTATCATCCGTGTGGTGGTTTTCATACACCGGGCTGCTGGGGATTTGTGTGACTAGTGACTTGCCTGCAAAGCGTGGGTTTCGCAGGACCTCGGAGTGGGCGTAGCGTAAAGGGAGTTTGTTCATGTGGAAGTGGCTGGTTGTAGGGGCCGAGGGGAGAGTCAGAGAGTTGGAGCCCCAGAATAAACCAGCTCTGTTAGGGGTGTAACGAAAGCTTCCATAGCCTCTGTGAAATACAGGTGGCTCCATGCTTGGCCATTGAGATCGATCAACCATCCGCAGTGACCTTGTGGCTTCATGATTAATGGAGAATGTCCGCTGCAAAGTAGAATATATGTTAATATCTCAAATTAGTGATATTAAAAAGAAAGATCAACCAAAAATGAAAGTTCTGTCATTATTTGCTCCAAACGTGTAGTCTATTTTTTTCTTTGTAGAACACAAAAGAAGATATTTTGAAGTATGTTGAAAACCCATAGTATTTTCTTCCTGCTATGAATGTCAATAGCTACTGGTTTCCAACATTGTTCAAAATATCTTCTTTTGTGTTCAAAAGTAAAAACCACCTGAGGGTGAGTAAATAATTAGTATACAGTATCTTATTTTTTGGGGTTGAATGATCTCTTTAAAGCCAAAGTACATGGACAATTGACTAATATTTTGTCTGTTCCATGCAATAAAAGGCATCTTAAGCATTATAAGGTGAATATGGTGCACAAGTACATTTATACTATTGCTTTTTGACATTTTTGGGAAATTAGTCAGGGCTAATCAGCTCTAGTCAGTGCTGGGTGTTAACTGATTACATATAATCTGAATTGTGTAATCAATGGTACTGGTAATTAGGGTATATATGATTTTAGAAAACTCTGTAATCAGATTACAGTTTATTTTTATGAACTAAATGCTTATTATTGTTATTATAATGATAAGTTATTTACACATTTGCAGTAAATTATTCAATTATTCATTCAACTTTTACATTTTATTTCCTCAGTGTGCTTTGAAATATATACCTATTTGAATTTGGAGTCAAAAGTACCAAAAAACAAATGACATGCATGTAAACAAATATAATGTGGGTGTTCAAGTATAATTTGGGAAGGCAGTGTAATGTTTAGTGCATTCAATTTTGACAACAACAAACAATAGATTATATTATTTCTTATTTCATAATCCCATTCCAATCAAAACAGAGAGTAATCTATAAGCAGTCAGAATACATGACCTTATCTGTCATTCGTAATCAATAGCAAACTACAATTTTTAACCCCCGGCTCTACTGTCATCATACAAGTAAAATATAATGCAAATGTATTCCTAGGGTAACCCATCCCCCAACAAAGAACATGATTATTTCAGACGTTTTTACCTTCAAATGTAGATTTCCTAAAGATGAACTACTTGAAATTTGACAGCTGGACAGACTTTCTGCAGGAGATGAATCTGCAATGCACCCAAAAGACACATGACTGATTTGCATACAACACAATACAACAGAATATATCCTCATGCTAACTTTCAAATCCTGCTAAATTGGCTTGAATTAATGGGTTCTGAGAAACTACAGGGTCCACCATTTTACACTAATGAGGAGATGCCTAATCATATTACTTGAACATGTACATAGTTATTATTATATTATATATTTATGTATTTGATTACACATTTTATTATACCTACATGTGACCTTTAACTATCCATTGAAGAACCTGTAAGCACAATGTAAATACTACTTTACATGAACTGAACATGCATAGTAGGCTATAGTACCATCAAAGACTGATAACACAGTATGTTTTTGTAAAGGATAAAGAAAGAAACCACAAATCAATATTCGTCTATTAGTTGAGCCCTAAATAAAGTACAACAAATACTGAAAGGAGAGGAGAACAAAGGGCAGAAGTGAAATCTGACCATCAACATTTGACTGACATCTTGTGTTCTTGTCAAGCAAAAAACAAACACCTGTATCCCACTCCAAAACAATACAGTTCTTATCTTCAGCCAGTTTTCTGTGATACCGGGCAGTTTCATCCTTCATACCTGCTGGTTTTGGTTTCCTTTTTTTCCGCGAGAGAGTGAGCTGCACTTGTTGCTGTAGTCGGTTGAGCCGGTGCGCGTCGGCGAGCGTGAGTTTGTCCGCCAGCGGTAAAGCTAGAGAAGAGTCTTCGGGGTGGAAAGAGTCGTGAACCGGCAGCACGGAGCGCATGAAGTCCCTCTCCTCCGCCATCGAAGCGTCAGGTGTTTGACTCTCCGCTGGGCGTGAAGGAGTCCTGCGGTTGTTCTTTGTGTTCAGGGTGTGGTTTAAGCATGCGTCACTCACCTCTCCAAAGATCGTGTTTCTTGCCGAGACTGAACACCTGAGCTCGGGGAGGTGGAGGCTGACGGGCGCTTTCACTGCGGATATCGACTCTGCTGAGGCTGGGAATGGCTGGCAGTGATGTGTGGACTCAGCATTGTTTATTGTAGGGCAACTGAGAAAACTTTCAGAACCCTTTAATCATGAGGCCACGCCCACAAATGTGGCGTCACACTCGAAAGTTTGTATAGGTGAAATGTTCCTCCATGGTAACTTGTGCCAACACACTTCAGTTATTGTGCCTTAGTGTAATTCGTTGTTATTAATTTAATGACGAGGATGTTTTTTGCTATTATATAAATCAGGAGTTCTTAAAAAGGGGCGCCAGGGCCCATAAAGGGGCCTCTGCGAACATCTCAGGATTTGAAATAATCTAAAACAATTTGAATATGAAACAATTTGGAAATGTCTTATTTTTAATCACTCAGAGTCTCTGACAGAAAAGTCTGTATGAATATAAATGAGTATTTTTTCCTCATAATTTTCTTACAGGTGTTTTACCTATTCTGACTAATGCACTATTAGCCATATGTTGTGCTTTAAAGTTGAAAGAAATAGGCTATCTGTAAACAGAACAGAAAACCCAGATAGCATACAAATGTGGGCCGTTTTAGGCTGTTATGCGGCACTAGTGGTCTTCTTTCAGCCCATACAAATGAAGGTGAGCCTGAAGTGGCCCACCTGTTCAATGGCAAAAGGGGGCCAAAGATTCCAATTCACATATGGGCCATTTAAGGCAAAGATTTGGCACTTATGGTTAAATGTAATCTGAATGTTAGCCTAATGTGGCCCATGTGTAAAATGGTAAAATTACCCAAATGACAGAAGACAAATGTGAGCCACTATTGGCAAAAATGTGGCATAGTCATTTAAGGGTAATCTGGGTCAAAACTCAAAGTGGCTCACATAAAGGTACAAATGTGGCCCAGTTACTGTAAAACATATGTGGGCCACTTTTGGAAAATATTTGGCACAATAAGCTCTGGCTAATGTGGCTGTGAGTCTAAAGTGGCCTAGATGTGATATGACAAATATGGCCCAGTTATCTTATAACATATGTGGGCCACTTTTGGCAAATATTCGACATAATAAGCTCTGGCTAATGTGGCTGTGAGCCTAAAGTGGCTCAGAGAAAATATGGCAAATGTGGTCCAGTTATCTTAAAACACATGTGGGCCACTTTTGGCGATTATTCGGCACAGTAAACTCTGGCTATGTGGGCTGGATGTAAGTGTCTGGTGTGGGCCGGATCTGCAATAGTATCTGGATGCAGCCTTTCTGATGCAAGCTGAGATTGAATCATTCAGCGATGCAACATCAGGGGTGTGAGGGTAGGGTATCTGGGCCAAAATAAATGCAAACTGTGGCCCAGAATAGGGTCAGTTCTAATTCATTTGGTTGAATTCTGACTGAAATGAGGAATTGCTATGGCTTAATTGTGGCCCAGATCTGGCAAACATGAGTCTACCACCCAAGTGCCATCAATGCATGTGGTATGTGGGCTGGACGTATGTGTTTGGTGTGGGGCAGATTTGAGCCAGATGAATCTTGCTATCTGGGAATGTGTTTTTGTATATTTATTCACTATAGGTTATTCTTAAAAGTGTGATTCTAGTCAAATATGAATTTGTTCTGTTTGGTCAACACATTATGCTCTTTGAAATGACAATAAATTAATTACTTACTGTCAGTGATCACATTTATTGTTTTAATCCACTGGAAAACTTCTGAAATCCATTTGCTTACTTTGAATTCATGCAATGCTGCATAAGAGGCAGACTAAATTATGCCTGCTTTCACCCACCTCAGCACTCAGCACTAAAGACATGTAAATATCACCTTTGGAAAGTAAAAGATATTGTAACAATACATCGATTTAACCAACAGAGGGCGGCGGAGTAATGCTGCTCAGTGCATAGCCTATACCAGGGGTGCCCACACTTTTTCAAATGAAGGGCCAAAAACCAAATAACACTAATAGCCGTGGACCAAAGGTAAATATACCAAATTATTTTACATTAAATTTGCCATGGGTTTCCTAATTTTCCTAATTCAAACATCACTTTGAATCGTATTAACTAATAAGCATATCTTTTTAAATTATAACTTACTGCAATAAAAACATAAACAATCACATTTACAACACAGTGGAGTCCCTCACCTCTGGCCTATGTCATATTGGCTGTAAGGGTGTTGTTTTTCTTAAGAACTAAAAGTACAACATTTAAATATTTAATACTTTTCTATTATATATCTTATATGTAGAGCTGCATGGTAGCGCAGTGGGTAGCACATTTGCCTCACAGCAAGAAGGTCGCTGGTTTGAGCCTCGGCTGGGTCAGTTGGCGTTTCCGTGTGGAGTTTGCGTGTTCTCCCCATGTTGGCATGGGTTTCCTCCGGGTGCTCCGGTTTCCCCCACAAGTCCAAAGACATGTGGGACAGGTGAATTGGGTAGGCTAAATTGTCCATGGTGTATGTGTGTGAATGAGTGTGTATGGATGTTTCCCAGTGATGAGTTGCAGCTGGAAGGGCATCTGCTTCATCCGCAAACATGTGCTGAATAAGTTGGCAGTTCATTCCGCTGTCGCAACCCCAGATTAATAAAAGGACAAAGCCGAAAAGAAAATGAAATGAAAAATCTTAAATGTATACAGGGTGGGCCATTTATATGAATACACCTGCATAAGCTTATTGGGATTTTCACAAGAAAAACAATGGTGTGCTTAGTTTTAAATGTAACTTAAACATTTTAACCGTTCTTTCATAAATTATTTACAAGCCCCCTCACATAATGTGCCACAAACAGGACGTTAATATCACAAACCATTCCCATTTTGTTAAGGTGTATCCATATAAGTGGCCCACCCTGTACTTGTATATGAGTCAAAACGAGATGCCTTATTTTGGTTTCTTCTAAAAAGTGAATTTAAAAAGTGCTTTTAAATTATAATATGAAAATTTAATGAAATAAAAGTATAAAAATTTGTTTTGGAGCTGTACTGTGGTCCTTAAATAGTTTTTAAATGTCAGTATGTCAACAATCAGATATTTTCTACATAGTTTTGACATAAAAACCATTGTAACACTAAATAACATTTTAGTATGAACCTTCTATAAATCATAAAATCTAAGACAATAATAATTTTTTTTTTCAGAAAAAAAGGACACATTGTAATTTATGGATAAGGAAAAATTATTTTAAGGTGCAGAAATGTATTGAAAACCACATGAACAAATACAATTATTTTTGATGATGTTTATGCTTATTATCTAATTAATTTGAACACATGCCTTTTTTCTTTTTTATTCCTTTAAAACCCGTTTCAACATGTTTTAATCTGTTTTTAATATTTTTATTCTTGGTTGTTTTTAATACTTTTAATGTTTTTAATACTTTAAAAGGTTGTTTTTTTATTTTTTAATGCTTGTTCTTTTATTCTTGTTTATGTGAAGCACTTTGAATTACCATTGTGTGTGAAACGTTCTATATAAATAAACTTGCCTTGTTTTGCCTTGAAGTCTAAAAAACATTGACCTGCTTATTTATTTATTTATTTTCACAGATGAATCATAATATTTGAAACGCACTGCCTCCATCAGTGCGCGTCCTCGGAGAAACGCTCGTGCTGGTGAAGAAAGCTCCCGATTGGCTGACCGTGATCAGCTGAAGCGGTGCGTCAGTTCACTCGCTCGTCAAAGCGCCTACAACTCTGAGCACAGCAGCAAACGCTCCTCAAACCAAAAAAACACCAACATACTCTGTTTTCCGAAACTCTCTGCACAAAATATTGACGATTATCTTTCTCTAAAACCGCGTTTTTGATTGATTTCCTTCGCCCGGGGACGCTGGATATGGAGCTGGTTGGTTCTGAATAACGGACGCGGACAAAGCGGATCATCTGTAGCCGTGATGAGCGCGACTATGAGCGGCTCTGGATCTGCGCCCTGCCGCTTCGCACATTACTTCATAGTATGCGGACTAGACGACGAAACGGGACTTGAACCCGATGCTTTGGCAGGTAACACTGGCTTTTGTGTTTCTAATATAACACAGTTGCGTGATGGTAAACACAGGAGAGCAGGTTTAACAAACGCGAGCTGACGTGCACTGATTTTTTATGAGCCTTGATTACATTATAGGTACTCCTCTTGTCATTTTGAAATATGTGTGTGTTAATATGCTTGCTTGGGTGTAGTAGACTTCGTAGATGACATCTACACTATTTAAGAAAGTGCACTGATTTTTGTATAGAGACAATGATCAGAACATGATGTAAAAATGTATACAGGTATTAGCAAATTGTTTTGGGTTAATCTGGTCAACATGATGAGATTGGTTCAATTTTCAAGATATGTTTTTTCAGTCTATTCGTCTGGAAATAAAATATAATGATAACAATAATAATAATAATAATAATAATAATAATAATGATAATGATTATAATAAAAGAAAAATTAACATGGGACATATTCGTCTTATATACTGACCAGTTTATCATATTTTTCTGTGAATTGAGATATCATGGTGGTCTTAAAATGTCAAAAGATTGACCACATGTTTGTTTTTATGCAATACTAATGTCTACAACATACATAAGTCATTTTGTTTTTATAATTTTAGACTGTATGGTCTAAAAATCATTGACAACTGTATAGTTATTCTCATGGAGTGAAAGCACAATTACTTAAAATACTGCAAATGAATCTGTAACACAGACAAGGTATTCTTGTATTTGAAAAATAGAGTTAGAGATATTGTAGAACAATCATAGAAGAATCAATGTAATAACTAATTACCTAAATGTAAAAAGAAACCGAAATCAATAGCGTTCAGTGTATCTGTTGTAGGAGGGATCAGATTGGTTCAATATTTAAGCCTGGACTGACTGGTGTCAACATTGAGCCTCAAGTCGTCAATAAAAACAATCATCCTCATCCTCACAAATTGATTGCCTGAATGCTTTTGGATGCATCATATTGGTGTCACTTTGAATCTGATGATATCTGACATTCTGACAGTTAATGTTAATTAATATGCTTTCATTTGTACAAAAATATGCAAAAGAAAGAAAAAATGCATCCTTCTCCGAACACAGAATTTGTCATGATCGTCATCTGTGTGCTTTGTGTCACAACAAATAGTTTGTGATGTAGGACAAAAGAAAGACAAAATATTGGTTCAGATTTGAATGATTAATTTCCTCAAACATGATGATTTAGGACACATGAAAGGAGAATTTGCCATTCGCAAATTATTTACGCAATACCTGCTTGAATAATTTCACAACTTTATATAGCTAATGACATAATCATATTGTCTTTATCGCACATATGCATCTGAAATGATACTAAACATGCAGGTTTTTAAAGATATCACAGAGTATTGCAGTTCAAAGTGCTTTCCATTAAGCCAGCTCACTTCTTTTGATTTGAGTCACTCATGCTGTGAATGCTATCAAGAAACTAATCTCGAATGGCTTGTTTTTGAGTGGCATGTGTCTAATATGATGTAGCTGTGTTGTTTTTGGCACAGCAATCCTCAGGTTTGTACAATTGTCTTGCATGCATTATGCACATTTCTTGTAACTTGATTTGAAAGCATTGCCAAGAGCGTAAGTGAAATTGTCAAAACAAACACTGCTTCTAAAAGCCACTTGTAATCCCAGTAGCCAGCCTGTCTACTCTCTAACCTTGTTTTTCTCCAGTCTTTGGCCTTGTTTTAACAGATGTTGGGGTGATCGCTGTACATTTTTAAGGCCTGGCACAGTTTAACAGGCTGGTGAACTGTGTGAAGAGCTAAGCTGCATGTGCCTGATGCTCTCGTGGATTAGATGTGTTGCTTTTAACTGAGAGAGAAAGAGAGAGAGCAGGGCGTGTGGGATCATTACAGACTCATGAACCTGCTTAGAGCTTCTATTTTTGCTTTCAACAGAGGTTTTAAGAAGTTTGGTTCGGTTTTTAAAAGACAATAAATTAAGCCTGTGCGGTTGTCCTGGGAAATACAAGTTAAAGTTTATCCTTCAGCAGATGCAAAATAAAATAAATGCGTAAAAGTGTAATACAGCATTATTTTCCTCTGTGTTAAATGTGACTGTGTTAAAAATAATAGCTTTTGTCCATTTTTACCATGATTTATGAAATGATTGTTGTTGATGATGAAGTATGCCTGATTGATGACATATTAAAAGACTCGATATGTCACGATATCTATTTGTTGTACAATATATTGCACCAAAATATAACAAATATAATATCGATAAACGATATTACTGTCATTTTAAGACCCTTTTATGCCAATCATTATATAATGCCAGAATGACAATATAATATCATCACAATGTAAGTACACTCTTCCAACGAACACATCATATTTTATTCTTAAGAATATTTCAATGAATAATAGTCATTTTAACAGTTTAATAATTAGGCATTGGAATCAGAATGCATATCCTAAATGAATAATAATAAATGTTAACAAAAAAGTGCAAGGTAAAAAGTAACCGAGGCTGCGATAACTGCTACCGGATCTACTTTCATTCGTCAGACGCCAACGTGAAAATATACTTTAGTAATTTATAGTAAAGACTATAGTGTTTTTTAATCATACGGACACTGACACCTCCAATAGAGATAGAGATGTTGCTAAAATGTTGCTAGAATTGTTTTTATGGGTGATTATATATTGCAAAACCTAAAGTGATTGAGGTCATGTCCATGTGTTGTGCAATAAGTCGATAAATTGATTATTGTGACAGGCCTAATCGACATAATCATGCAATCCATTAGGTTTTCCACATTTATCAGTAAGAACTTTGTAATAACTTAAATTCAATTCAAAATTAGTATGATTTATTTGTTTTTTTTATTTTACATAATCACGTGATTATAGCATATCTTACGAATATTAAAAAGAACAATCAAATACCCAATATCAACCACTATACCAATAAATAAAAACATTGAACAAGGAACTTGATAATTTTTTGATTCCAGTATTGTTAATTAATAAGTAATTGTTATATTTTTCAATTTATATTTAGCCCTTTAGCTTTTTTCTAGCTTTTTCTGTATGTACGTTTGCTTAAGTTTGAAGTTTTAGATACCGTTTTTTGATTTTAGCAATGCTTCTAAGGTGTTTTTTAATTTGATTGACATTCAGTTTTATTTCAGTTAAAGGGACAGTTCAGTTCAGGTTTTTTCACCTAAAAATAAAAATGTACTTACTATTGACACACCCTAAATTGGTTCCAAACCTTTTTGAGGATTCTGTTCAACCTAAAAGAATATTTTGAGGAAAACTGATAACCACTGATTTCTATAGTAGGAAAAACAAATACTACGGAAGTCACTGGTTTTTAGCATTCTTCAAAGTATCATTTATATTCAACAAAAGAAAAAAATCTGTGAAAAGTGAATGGTTAGTAAATGATGACAGATTTTTTTTTTTTGGTTAAACTATCCTTTTAATCAACACAATTTAATAGTAATAATCTAATTTTAATTTAAAAGTAACAACATTACAAATCTGATTTCAGTGTTTCCACAGACAGAAAGCCCTTTTCCCTTTTAGCAGATCCACAGGGAGACTGGTCTGCTTTCCTAGAGCTGTTAGAGCAGATCTTGATTAAACAGTTTGAGCTTGATTAATTCACCTCTGTGTGTGTCCAGTGTCGTGGGGCCTGGGCTTTTATCAGCTTCCCAGATCACTCAGATAAGCCACGTCAACTGGCACAGAGATGCTTTATCCAAGATATCCGTAACCTTTGTCACAGATTGTCCCACTCTTCTTGTCCGATCAATACGAAGTGTTTTGGAAAGCCCCCCTCGCTCCACCTTGATACACCTGTATTCTCTTATGGCCTACTTTTTAACATTCGTTTGTAATTCAAACCGCTTGAAGATGGAAAGAGCAAGAGATGCTTTTCCTGATATATTTTTGGCCCCGTTTCCTCCGCTCTATTGTTCAGAGTGCATGTTTTTTTTTCCTGCTGGATACTTCAGCGTGTTTCTGCATGACTGAGTGCGCAGTTGTCCAATCCCAGAGGGCCCTGCTCTCATACGACCGCTTGCTTTTCAGCAAAATCATCACCGTTGGTCGCCTTTTCACTGCTCTGTCTGAGGATTTCAATGTTTGGACTGTGTCGAGGTTAATTGTAGTGATCATTCATTATGCAAGCACATCGATGGGTGTCATTTTGAGTTGTTGTGCCTCTTTCCTTGATGGCAGAGGCTTGTAAATGAGGTGTTCGGCCTCGGCTGGGATTACTGTTGTTGTAAACTTGAGTATATTTTCGATCTTAGACTTGATTAAAAACAAGAAGATGATTATAACTTTATATCTCACTATTACATCTATATAGCCATTATGATGGAATGCATGTGTGTATGTCTAAAGTGTTTCAGCCCAAATGTTTGGTCTATTTTATATATATAGATATATAAATATAAATAATGTGTAACTTTAGTGTTTGTCCGTATTTGACCCAAATTTTGGTTTAGATAATGCAGGATTTTTGTATATACACTCAAAAAAAAAAAAGACATTTCCTTTCTTTTAAACTACTTATTTAAATTGAGCTGAAACAACACAATTATTCTTATGCTTTTATGTTCAATCCACTTAAATTTGTAAAAACTAAGTTAACAATACTAATAATCGAAATCTAATCGCAATTTGAAACCTTGCGATTAGTTTATCACACACTGTAAAAAATGCAGGGTTTAATACAATTCACTCATGTTGTCGATTGTTAACTTAACATTTTTAACAAATGTATGTGGATTTAACATAAAAAATTAAGTTGTTGCAATGAAATCTCAAGAATTGTGTTTCAGCTTATTTTAATTGACTAGTTATTTTAATTGACTATAGTGCAAGAGGCTGCAATATGAAATATATATCTATTATTTCATTTCCCCTCACCGAGAGCAAATGCGTCACCTCCGGCTGTATGTGACAGTCTTACTAGCCAATTGAGTGAGCACACTTTCGTTCTGCCCAATCAGAATTGCGCAACCAAATTCTGGCCTCAATAAAAAAAAGAAAACAAACAGGAAAGTGCTGACAAATTGGAATTATGGCGTCTGCTGCTTCAGAAGCATTAATAGATGAAATAATATAAAAAAAAACAACATTTGTAACATGGGAATATTTTGCTTTCAAATTCACAGACACCGAACAAAAACAGGTTAATTTTAAGAGCTGTCGCAGAATTGTTGCCACAGCTTACAGATTATTGAGCTTAAGCTTGACTACAAAAATTAAAACGTAAATCAAATCACAATCGCAATATCTGTCAATTATATATTTATATAATTATTTATAATATTAGATTTTTTCCCTAAATCGCACAGCCCTAGTGTTGACCCACCTTTTTACAGTGTAGTAATCAGACAACAGTACAAGTTCAGTAATTTTCCTTCTCATAATCGCTTTTAGACATGCCGCTCTATGGTAATGCAATTTTTTAAAAGTTTGTATTATTATTATTATTATTATTATTATTATTATTATTTACAATATTTAACATAAATGCAACTGCATCTGTAATTGTGCCTTTATGTTTTATTGCAACTTTATATCTATTATTGCAATTTTGTTTCTCTTACCTGTACATTTCTCCTTGTATTAAAGAATGATACACCAACAAGTAACCATCAATTCCCCCTTACCATAATACACAAGTATTCAAATGTTTTATTGGGAGGAAAAAAAAACGAACAAACCTTATTACAATTAAAACAAAAGCTATTAAAAAATGGAAACAAGAGTAATAAAAGTGTACAGAAAATTACAACCCAGTGAATGCACTCATTCAGCAATCACAATCAAGTGTCCGGATAAATCGTCAATGTTGAAAGTAAATATTTACAGTTAAACTATATAAGATAATAATTGTTAAAAACAAATAAATTATAAATTAAATCACAAAACATTTTTGGTTAAAATTGAAAATTCAAAGACTACTAGACAAGGATATTATACAGAGAGTACTTTGATTGAGGTTTTTAAAGTTATTTATTATATATTCAAAATGAGAAATCATATTTACTGTTTCTAATGTAATATTTGATCATCTCTTATTAAAGCATGAAGTTGTTGTTATTATTATGTAATGAACGAACAAACAAACTATGAATTTCTAACAACATTTCACATTACATTTTGTAACATTAGATTTCAGGTAAATATTTTCCCATTGCAAGTATATTTCTCTTATTTACTATCACTTTTAAAAGATTACTCTTATTCATCATCAGTATATTAGAAAAAGCTAATTCTGGTGCACTGTAAAAAAATCCTGGTTGTCTTAAATTTTTAAGCTGAATCAAATTAACTTTATGAGTCCATTGAACTTATGTTAAACTGACTTAAAAGTGCCTGCGTAACTTATTAAATAAATTAAGTTAGAACATGATTAACTTAGTTTAATGAGTTACAATGAACTAAAAACATATGCTGTCATGGCTAATTGTTCATATTTACAGTGAAGTTGCTTATTTTCCAGGCCTAAGTTTATCAAATATGTACTTGGAGTGGAAAACAAAATAGTAAATAAGCTTCTTGTGTTCAATAAGAAAGAATTGTTTTCCACGCACTTAGTATTGGTCGTGTCATGATTGAACAATAATAGTAACAGAGAATAAACACATGAAAGGCGAAATTTGAATCTCAGCTTTGCACATGCACACGCTGTTATGCTCTGGTGGTTTGCGGTTTCAGTTCCCTATAAACATCTTGCACCCGCATGCAAACCTTTATCTCATCGCATGCATCAATAAAACGTGTTTTCCTGTTTTGGCAGAGGAAGATAATGCAATCTTTGATCTTCCAGTCGGTCTCCATCATTCACACCTCAGCCTAAAAAGGAGATTCGTCTCCTGAATTTACTGAGGATTTAACACCTTCTGTGGTCATTAACAGCGAATCGACTGTATCTGATCTCTTTTAGGCACTCGTTGATGTGGGCTGCTGCTTTTTAAAACACTGCATCGTCTCTGTTTAGCTTTTATGGGAGTCCCTAAACAGCTTGTAACAAGCACTTGGGCAAACAAGATGCTGAGGGGTGCACTTTAACCCAGCCAGAAATCTGTCTTCTGTTAGTAGTTCATTGCAGTGATGCGAGATATTATACAAAAACTAAATACAAGGATTCAGAGCTGCGCATAGTATAACATTTCTGGCATTTCTAGTAGTTAATAGTTTCCTATAGATGATTAAATTGCTTAAATGTATATAGGACTTTATTTGCACTTGGTTTTATGTAATACATTTATTAAAAAGTTGCAACTTTTCACGTTACACCCATTTATAATCAAAATAATGGGTGATTATAAACACACTGTATGATTTGTGTTGAAATATCCAGACATATATAGCCTGAAGTGACCAATATTCATATATTACGGCTCAAATATTGACTGATAACTGCAATATTTTGAAATGTTTGTGCATAGTTTTGACATTAGTTTGTGCATTCAAATGTTATGACTATTGATAAGTAAGATAACTCAATTAAATGGCTGATAATGTATGGTTTATATGTATATGATACTACAAATGCAGCAATATGAGTATTCCAGCCAACCTGATAAACAGAAAATTATTTAATGCTGAAATCGATAATTCTATTACATGCTATATACTTTTATATTTTCATTGAAATAAAAACAATAACTAAAAGCATGTTATGGTGTTTTGATTACATTTTATTATGTTTAGTTTTTTTAGTTTCCAGTGTCGATAAATAAGCCATTCCATAATTAAATAATTGTTTAAAAAATCGCTTATAATATTAGGAGATCCATCAGCAGCTTTATTAAGTTAGGTTTAATACCACCTAAGAATAATAAAAAACAAATAAAACTGTAAAGTATTATTTATATAGTCAGAGCAACAGACATCCAAACAAACAATTAAAAGACGATAATGAAATTGAATGATGTTCCTATGTTTCATGTGCATTATATATTTATATATATGACCAATATCCATATATTACATCTCAGATATCGGCTGATATGATTTTAATATGTTGTGCAATCATTTGTTTTTATATTTTGACAATTTTTTGATAAATGACTGAATAAAACACTACATAATTTATATGTAAAAAAAAAAAAAAAAAAAAAAAATATATATATATATATATATATATAATACGACAATATGAATATTCCAGCCAATCTGGTAAACAGAAAATTATTTAATGCTGAAAATGATAATTACTTTTAGATATTTTCATTGAAATAAAACCAAAAACTAAAAGCACATTATGGTAATCATTACAGGCGTATAGTTAATCATGAAAGATATATATCAAATACTCTGATTTAAAATGATTTCTTATTTAAGAATGCATATTGATTTATTATTTGATAGTTTGATCATTTGATTTGACATTTTGGATAGTTGTTTTGAAAATTTGATTTATTATTTGATCTTTTTTGGCAGTTTCATTTTAATTTTGTTGGGAAAAAACAACTAATATTGTGGCATTTTTAAATATATTTTAATATGTTTTGTTTTTTTAGTTTCCAATATTGATGAATAAGCTATTTCAGCAATAAATAAAAGTTAAAAAGTAGTTTATAATATAAGGAGAGCCATCATTTAACATGTTTTATTTCATTGGATTTAAGTTGGAATTAAAGTTGGATTTAATCCTGCCTAAGAATAATACAAGAACTACCAAATAAAACTGTGAAGTATTATATGATCTATATAGTCACAGCAACAGGCATCTAAACAAACAAAAAAATAAGATCAATATCGACACATTAAATCTCAAATATCGAATGATGTTCCTCTATGAATTCATGTGCATCGTTTATTTATTCTTCGCTACATAAAATAGTCTCAATAAGAGCTCAAACAGACTATACCTGTTGAATCTGGTGATGACTGAGCTCTCATACTAATGCTTCAAGCTAGACGAACACTGGCCATCAAGTGGTGCATTGTTACACCGTGTCCGCATGACGTGTCTCCGCTCATTGTTTCTTAATGACGCTGGCCAGCTCATATTGTGACTGAAGGCCATAAAGAGCAGTGGATTCTGGGCCATCTGTCTGTGGGCACTGGCCTGCACACGAGGACAAAGCCTATGCTAATGTCGCAACACCTCGCCAGATTCCCATTGACTTTTCCCTTCAATAAGCCTGAATTCGGGGAAAGCAGGTCAAACGCCAATGTTGTGTAGCTGAACAATTCTTCCTCTCTTTCTGTTCTTTTTCCATCTTAGGGTATTTTCAATTTAGGGTTTATCATCTTTATATTTCTAATATTCACTTTTTTATGGTTTGTTGTGGGTTTTAATAGCATATTCATCAGAAGCGAAGTTGAATGAGCTGAGAGTGGAGTTTTTGCTCTCTCTGCAGGGGTTTTCGTGTGTGTGTGAAGATCAGAGATGGTTGGAGGGCATCTGTAAGCTTGTTAGTGTAATCTACTCAGAGATGCTGCAGAGTACAGCTGTAATCTGCACAAGTTCACTGCGTAGAAGTGCATCTCAGACGGTGGACTGTCCTTCTTCACTGCATGTACAATTGATGCTGTTGTTTGTCTTTAACTGTTTATACACTATTGAGTTGTATACATAGTATACATGTATATATAGTTTATACACTATAGAGTTGAATGACTCTTTGGTTAAATGTTTGTTGCAGCAGCTTTAAGAGGGTAGTTTTTGTTTGGATTTGTTATTGGTTTTATTTTTTTCTGTGTGTTTTATTTTTTGTGTTATTTTTTGTTTATTTTCAGATTTGTTGAAACATTTTTAAGAGTGTACTTTTATTTAGATTTGTTTGTTTTATTTTTTCCTGTGTGTATTTTTGTGTTCATTTATTTTGTTTGTTTTCAGATTTGGTGCAACAATTTAAAGAACGTACTTTTGTTTAGATTCGTTTGTTTAGTTTTTTTCCTGTGCTTTTTATTTTGGGTTATTTTTTTTTGTTTGTTTTCAGATTTGTTGAAACTATTTAAGCATTGTACGTTTGTTTTGATTCATTTGTTTTATTTTTTCTTGTTTTTTTGTGTTAATTTTTTTGTTTGTTTTCAGATTTGTTGCAACAATTTAAAGAACGTACTTTTGTTTAGATTCGTTTGTTTCATATTTTCCTGTTGTTTTAAATTTGTTGAAACAATTTAAAGAGCGTACTTTTGTTTGGATTTGTTTGTTTAATCTTTTCCTGTGTGTTTTGTTTTCTTTTTGTGTTGTTTGTGTTGTTTTCTAATTTAAACAAAACTTCACTCTTTGTTTCATTTTGTGGCGTTTTAGTTTGGTTTGTTTTTATCTGGTTTTAAAAGAGGTGTTTGGGTTTGCTTTAAATATTTTTTTTCTTTCTTTCAACTTTACTCCAACAATTTAAATAGTTTTTTTGTTAAATTAACAATGATATCAAGTTTTTAAGTTTAATAGGGGGGTTTTGATTGCTTAATTATTATTTTTTTATGTTTTGGTTTGGTTTGGGTTGTTTTACATTTAGTGGGTTTTTCCCCCCATGTTGTAAAAAATGCTGGGTTCCACACAATCAATGTGTGTTGAGACAACATGAAGGAATTAAGTTAGCTTGTTAGTTTTTACAATTGTAAATACATAAACACGATTAAGTTGTCACCCAAATAAACTCATGAATTGTGTTGTTTCAGCCTATTTCAAATAAGTAGTATAAACAAACCGCAAATGTCATAGAGTCTGCTTTTCAGTTTGCTTTAATAGTTTTAAAGAGAAAGCTTACCCAAAAATATCATCCACTTCATCCACTTGTTCCTAACCTGTTTCTTCTTTTTTTACACAAAGGCAGATTTACTGAGGAATGTTGAAAATAAAAAACAGCCATCGACATGCACAGTATTTTTTTGTTCCTACTATAGGTGTCAATGCCTGCTTTTTTCCAACATTCTTCAGAATATCTTGTTTTGTGTTCAACCAGAGATATCATTTGTTTCAATTAAAGCTTCTATTCATACAATAATTATTAATTCAATTCATTTTTATTTTTTTTTTAACCAATAATTATTGTTCCAAAGCAGCTTTGGAAAAGGTAAATTCATCATAAACATAAAGATTTACTTCAGTATAAGTCAAAAGTGAGGAAATTAAAATTTTTGGGTAAACAATCCCTTTTATAGGGTATTTTCTGTTTCACTTCCAGCATGACAATGCATATGTGCAAAGAAAGGTCCATCAAGAAATTGTTTACAAGCTGTGGAATAAAAGTAATAAACCCCAAAACCATAAGCCATCATCAATCAACATAACAGCCCATTGATGATGATGATGATGATGTGTCCGAATAGGAGAAAATCCCCACATCCACATTCCTCGCAGAAATCCTTCCTAGAAGAGTAGGAAAAATCAGGGATTAGTGATTTTTTGGCTTTGCTTCTGACACGAAATGAAATGTTGAGTGAATCAGACACTAATGTTATCTAATGGCCTGCTGTCCGTTCATCCCAAAATATGTTCAATAGGCATTCCCGCTCCGTGTACTGTAGGTTTGTGTAGGATCAAGATTTTATTGGGCATCTTAAACTGTTAGTATGTTGTCATTAAAGACATTCTGGTGCATAAAGTGTTATTGAACAGCTAAACTTGTCTATGTAGTGCCTATATGGGATGGTTATTTCAGTCGAGCGCTCTGAAAGCCATCTAGAGGAGAAAGTGTGTCCGCTTTGAGGGAATATCTGTCATAAAGTGTCGTTGCTGTAGATGAGAGCTGCTTAATGTGTTTGGCACATAAGCTGACGGCTGCCGAATGGGCAATATTTCTCATAACTCGCCAAGTTATGTCACACAAGCATAAAATCCAGTTACATAATGTCTTTATGGCTCGGTGTGACCCTCGTCTAATAGATTACAACGGAGGTGAAGCCTTCATCTTATAAATGTTGGCTTCCGTGGCTGTTCAGTGCTAAATGGATAGCATGCAGTGTTGAAAGTAATGGATTTTTATTATATAAATGTTTTACCTTAATGGCTGTCAGAAAGAGGATGGAAGCCAATCTGAATATGTGATGTCTGTCTGTACTCCGTGTACTGGTTGTTTTTGTGTTTTGCAATCTCTGGCTGATCTATGGTCTCAGATAGGTCATTTGTAGAGGGTTGTGTTTGTAAGATTGACTGAGACCGTGAACTGGTCATGTTGACTATGTTCGTTGACTAAGTTCCAACTCATCGGTAACCTGTGTCCTCAGATAAGACTTATCAAGCAACACGTGACTGTTTTGAGTTCAAATGAACGTGATTTAGCTCAGAGTTGAGTCTGTATGGTTGAATATGAAGGTATATTTTACTTATTGCATGATCATTGTAATTCTTAAAATGTTAATATTATTTCTGTTGTCCCATAAACCAGTGTTTCTCATCTACATTCCCGGAGGACCACCAGGTCTGCATATTTTTCATGCCTCCTTAACCAAACACACCTGATTCAGACCATTAGCTCATTACTGAAACACCTGCGCTGCGTCCCAATTCACATACTTTTACTACACGCTAAAAGTATGTACTTTTTTGTAATGGAAAAGTATATACTTTTAAGTGTGTAACAGAAGACTATGCAAGCTTTGAGACACACTACTTCTTCCTTAACAGATCGTTATTTTGCTTAGTTACGTCCCCTGTCAATCATCTTGTAACATCATCCACATTTCTTTCATATTTGTTTACCTACCTTATTGGAGAAGCAGCAGCAGGGGAATCTGCCAGTCTTTCAATCAGAGAAATCTCCTCCAGTCTTTGAGTAATTATGCATTCAGAAATTAATGTCCAAATATATCTTGATATTACTTCACATTGTTGTTGCAGATGAAATATACAACGGAAAATGCGGTTTAAACATGTTCCGGTTGGCTAGATATCAATTGCCATGTTTGTAGTTTGTTTACGCTTTTTGACCAAGCTTGTAGTTCTAAACAAATTCACGTCCAACGTACAATGTATTGTGGGCAATATTAGTGGTTAGAGTATGGAGGCTTTTTACCGGAATTAGTAAACCATCCAGGAACCTTTGGCATACTCTTTTCAACATACAAAGGTTTGGGACATACTAATTTGCAAATACTATTTAGGATGGATAGAATGCAAATTGAGACGCAGCTCTCGAATGGGTGTGACAGACAAAGGAGGCATCCAAAAGGAACGTGGTTGAGAAACACTGCCATAAACTATGCTTTAAAAGCATAGTAAACCAGATTGAGGAATATTGAGAAATGAGTACACCGCATACAGATTTCTTGTACAGATATTAGTGTATTATTTACAGTACATTATATCAATTAATTTTTTTAAACTAAATCAACAAAGTAACTTGATATCACGAGGTAAATATTGGTTCACCCCAATGAATATTTTAAGGAAAAATAAATAGTAAATCGATTAATGGAGGAAAAATCAAGATAACCATAAAAATATTTTTGATTTGTAGTTATACATTGAACTTAAAAGGATTACCATTCCATTCCTAAAGATATTCAGTGAACAGACTCATATTTTAATGTTTTAAAATTACATGTCCCTTTTTAAATGCAGATTTTTGATTCTGAACAGAAGTTGTGAAACTCAAACAGTTCATTGTGATTTTATCATCAGACTGCTCTTAATCATTACAGCATGATAAACGATAACCAAACAGGTGAACATTTCACAAATTACTGTTTTACTCTAATATTATTTCAGAAATGTTTTATTACTGTGTTATTGCTATAAAACATGAAGCCTTCATTTTAAGAGTATTTCAATGTGCATTTGAACAATTTAGCTAGTTTTTTTAGGTTAAACATTCCCTTCTACAAGGCTCGTTTCTTAATAATAAAGTAAATAATTAAATATCTTAAAGATGAAAGACTCTTTGGTGCTTCATGGGCAGTTTGCTGACATTTAGCACAACTGTGCTTCGGGCATCTTCAGGTTAAAGCGAACCTTTCCTCTCCAACTTCCTGTCTTTCTACTATAATATCACAATACAGGCAAAAAAACACCAAAAATAAATCTTTAAAGATAAAATAATCTTGCTTCTTGTTCAATCCCTTTGCTTGCTTTGCAAGTAACTTGTATAAAAACTGAAAAAAAAATTCTAAAAACTGCTGAAAATTCAATACCACACCATGCAAATGATGGTTTTCTTATTTATCTCTATGGGATAACACACTCATACAAAAAAAGTGGACAGGCCAGGACTTGTAGTGGATTACAGCTTCATGAGGCAATGCTGACCATTTAAACCCGGAGAAAAGGGAAAAAGACCCCAATGTTCAATGCTCACAATGTGCCCGCTCAGCACTTGAAACACACACATGCATGCACACACACACACAGAGTTACGTAAGGCTGTTGAGGATGGACAAAGGCTCAGCAGGAGACATTGTGTGCCGTCTCTTGCTCTTTCTCTGTCTTCCATCAGCACTTTTCAGATGAATGGACCTCAGAGCGTCGCCGGTTCTTTTTTCTTTTTCGAAGCTCAATATCACAAATCCAATACTCGCCTCAACTGTTCCAAGGGCTTTCGGGATAAAATGTTCACATGCGAAAGGAAGTGACTGCTGAACTAAAGTCCCAGTCAAATCAAAATCCAGTTTTGTAGATGCTAGTATCAGTATGTTAGTTTTAAGCAGGGTGTAAATTACAGGGGCGATTGGGGAGGATTGACACCCCTAATTAATGCTTAATATCCCTGAAGGACATCAAAACAACATGTATGTGGGGTCAACCCTTTAATAGTAAGAAATAGCTTTCTCTGATTTATATCTTAAATATTAATAATTAAAAATATATAATATAAATGTACATTTGCCCCCCTCTAAAACGGGAAAACCATTGCGAATACATAATCGCACCAATCAATGCTAGGAAAAATATATTTCAACAGTCTGAAACTGGCAGTTCTGGAGCACCGCTTGACATCTTAAATATTCACAAAACATGTTTCTTGTAAAATAGGTGTTTGTATCTGCATGTAGCCTAAAATCAGACACATAATTTGTATAATTTGACTGACAGTAACTTCTAAAATAGTCACTAAATATCCCTCAAAACACTAAAAACATATACATTTTATTAATAAATGAGATGTAATTTGAATGCATTCATAAATTTGATTCACTGAAGCATGTATTACCAAACTACTACTGAAAAAGTTGACCCCCCCTATCATCAATGTATAATTCGCACCCTGGTTTTAAGGATATCTAAGCTGGTGTTTTCCAAAACAGTGAGAACATTTGAATTAAGAAGATATAAATATCCAAAGCTTGCAGTTTGTCACTTCAGCCTAAAGGAGTTAACAGATTTTTTGCCATCCTCATCATATCTTCTGACCAATCAAATGCTGTCTAGAAAATGTCCCGCCCCCTACAAGACACTATTGATATATGCTTATCCGCTTGACCTCAAACATATTCACTGGCAGAGCTGTGAGATAAACTAAATGCTATTGGTTGTTTTAAAAAAAGGGGAGGAGCAACACTGTTTTGCACGGTCTTTATGTTTGAGGTATATTTACTTCACACACAGAACAAAAGTGCACATTTTAAAGCACTTCATAGTACCTTTAATGATCAGCATATTTAGTAGCTCACGTCACGTTTGGTGTTGGATTTCTCAGTTCATGATGTCAGGTGTGTGTGATGGACGTTCATTCAGCGGTGACGTCTGTTCATAACACAGAGGCTGAGTCATCCTGAAAAACACTGCAGACACAGCAGGAGCTTCCTGTGTGTGGGTGAAGCTCCAGATCACAGTGTCTGCCTCCTGTATCTCTCAATAATAAAAAAACAAAAATGATCTTTATGAATAAATCACATATTCCTAGCATGTAATTGTGTCAAATAATTAATTTCTTGCCATTGTCTGGCTTGTAGTTCTTGTAGTGTAAAATGTCTCTCTTTCTCACCATCTTAATTCAGTTCATTTGAAACTAGATTCATTATCATGACAAATATAACAAACATATTAACAAAGCATTTGTAATAATTACGTTAAATAGAACTTATACAAACAAAATACATAGTAGTAGTGAAAAATATACATATAATAATACAATAATAATAATAACAATCAATGAACAGTATATTTAACCAAAGTCCCTTTAAGGCAAGTCATTTCATTCGGCAGCCATCTTTAAAATGCCTTTCAGACAGTATGCTCAGCCAAGCTTACGATTTGGTCAAACTTTACAGTAAGGTTCGTTAGTTAATGTTAATTAATGCATTTACTAACATGAACAAACAATGAACAATACATTTACTACAATATTTGTTCATGTTAGTTAACGTTAGTTAATGAAAATACAGTTGTTCATTGTTAGTTCATGTTAACTCACGGTGCATTAACTAATGTTAACAAGCATGGACTTGGATGTTAATAATGCATTAGTAAATGTTCAATTATGACTAATAAATGCTGTACAAGTGTTGTTCATGATTAGTTCATGTTAGTAAATGCATTAACTAATGAACCTTCTTGTAAAGTGTTACTGTTCTGTTTCTAAACGTCCGAATCAAACAAAATCGGCATATTTTTTAGGTTGCCCGAGCTGATGCGCATACACACTCGGAAGAAACAAGATCACGACACCAACCTTATTTATGGCCATGTTATACATTATGGTCCTCTGGATAATGATTGTCTGATTCCGCTGGTCTCCTGAAGTAATCCACAACTTGGTCTTGATGGCGAATATCCTCCTGAAATGACAGCGACTCTAGACTTTGTGGACGTTTGAGAAGTTGCTGTCATGTGATGTGCATTTGACAGGAGGAATGGACTGTACCTCGCGTTCGTTTCATAAAGATTACAAAACCAAAAAAAGTTTGTTTTCAAGTGTAGTTTATATTTCTTAATGTAGTTGTATTTCTTATGTCTGTGAAGTGAATTCGCTGAGATTCAAGTGTGTTTGTTGACCACCAAACTTGCGTAAAAGCACACGTCTGGTTCGAGTATCTCCTCCGGTAAAACGTCAACCTATAGCGATTGATGATTAGATCCTGTACTTGTAGGCTTTTAGGTTACTTGGTTACACTTTTCCCCATTTAAAACTATACAAGTGACACGTCTTGTGTATTCTAGAGTCTTTGATTTAACTGCTAATGTTTTATCAAGAACTCTCTTTCTGCAGTGGGAACATGTTTATTGTTTGGTTTTATATCTCTTAATAGAGTGTTATGAAGTTTGTTA
This sequence comes from Danio aesculapii, assembly GCF_903798145.1. Classification (NCBI taxonomy): domain Eukaryota; kingdom Metazoa; phylum Chordata; class Actinopteri; order Cypriniformes; family Danionidae; genus Danio; species Danio aesculapii. The sequence continues at coordinate 42,637,990 of NC_079438.1, forward strand.
AACACTTTTAATAAAATATATAACATGAAGATTTCATTACTTTAAAAAAAAATTCTTAAAATGTATTTGTGTATTGTTATGTGCCTCCCCTATCCCGGACGAGCCCCCATAATAGTATGATAACATATCATATTATATCCTGTTATTATTTTATATTTTATATAGCATTGGAAAACAATTATTCTGCTCAATTGAAAGGCTTAATTTACTTTGAAATAATTTTTTACATGTTATTTATGTATTTATTTTGATTTACAGGTGAAATAAGACCAAGTTTTCTTTTAATTATACAAACTGGGGTTTGGCATTTTCACTAGTGCTCATCAAATGCTTTTGTACAGTATTCAAGAAACATTTTGATGATACTTAAGGCCAAATCAAAGATGTTTTTTTCCGTGCAGGCAGGCTCTGAATGCGTAACTGAGTATGCTGTGTGGGCTGCACATGTCGATATTTCATAACCACTTCGCCGTGTTCTTTTAACACCCACCATTAGGATAATCTGCAAGTGTTTTTTTTTTTTCTGTGGTCTTTTTCATCCTGAAGTCTTCAAGATTTCAGCATGTCTCACCTCACCTCCATCCAGGCTGCACAATAACACACGCTTCCACGCTTAAAATTCAGCCACGCATCAGTTCATTTTATTTGCTTCTCCATTTCTGTGTTGGGTTTGACATTTTTTTTTCGCTTTGTGTGTTTGTGTGTTTGCCATCTTAGCTTTATACCAGTGGCTGGAGGCTGATCGGCAGGGCAAGGATCCAGAGGCCACAGCAGCAGGTAAACACCATCATCATCATTCACCTCCTGCATTCAATTCCTGCTTTTTATTTAGCATCCTGCTAATTCTTTGGCCTTGATTACATCTGGCATTAGGATTCAGCTTAGATAGTCCAGTCTCAGGTGGTCAAGCAGGGCAGATTGATTCTGTTCCTGCTGTTGGCAGGTTTCCAAATGTATCTACCAAAGTACATATGGACAGACTTTGAGGCTCTGATTGTGTCTTAAGACATGCTTACTGCAAACTGTATAATGGACAAAACAGTAAAATTGTGTGGGGGGAAAATAGTCAATAACTTGCCACAAATTGTCAATAACTCGCCATAAAAACAAAATTAAAATAATGAAAGTCTCAGTTTTTCATACTTAACTGTATAATCTGATTCCGTTTATTTGTTTAGTATTTATTATTACATTTTTAGTCAAGATGTTCTTTGAATTGGAGTATTTTTTATGTATTAGTTGAATGTATTTGACATGATTTGCATATTACAACATTTAAATATTTAAGTATAATAAGTATTCGCTTTATCTTAAAATTAAAAAAATTATGTCGGTAAATAATCCTTTGTTTTTAAATAGAAGATGTATAGTAAAGTATTACAGTATAATATTTTAAATTGATTTGATATTCATAAATTAGAGTTTTATTTGAATGTTTATTGGTTAGAAGTAGAAAATAGAAAAATTATGAATATTTACATTTTATTTTTGTATTAAAATTGAAAAAAAAATATATAGGTAAATAATGTTTGCAATTTATTCTTAAATTAAGACATATTTTAAATGATTACAGAATAATATTTTAGATTTATTCAATATTCATGAAGTTTTGAATTAGAATTTTATATTTTTATTATAAGTTATGGTTAATGTTTTAGGGTTAATGAAGTGTTGTCATTAACGATCATTTAAATATTTAAAATATATATTTAATATTGTTTAGTGTTTAGGAAATGTTTGTGTTCTATTAAATACTTTTATAAGTGTGTAAAAATATAGAAAAAACGATTATATTTAAAGTTTTATGATTATTAAACCATATTGGGGTTTTTTTATATTGTAAAATACATTTATTGAATAAATAGCTTTCCGTGAGAATTAGACTATAATGCATTGTGAAAGAAATCACCAAATGTAAAGGGAGATAGTGTCTGTTGTCTTTCCAAATAACCACTAGTTCACCCCTCAGCACTGCTAACGGACTTCATACATGACAGGACTGACTAGATTGATAATTAAATTAATTATCTCATCTTATCTCAGTTTTCTTGTTTTTTTTTTTTAGACAAGATGTTATTTGAATTGGAGTATTTTAATATGTATTAGTTGAATGTATTTGAGATGATTTGCATATTATAACATTTGAGTATTAAAGTATAAAACATATTAATCTTATCTTAAAAGGAAAAAAGGTAAATCATATTTTTATTTATTTTTTTAATGAAGATCTATATTAAAGTATTACAATACAATACTTTAGATTTATTTAATATTCATGAATTTGAATTTTATTGCAATGTTTATTGGTAAGAAGTAGAAAACAGAAATATTTACATTTTAATGAAGTGATGTCATTAAAAATCATTTAAATATTTTAACATATATATTTAATATCAATATTTAGGAAATGTTTGTGTTCTGTGCAATTATTAAAAACATAAAATGTGTAAAAAATAAAAGTGATTACATTTAAATATTTTTGATTATTAATTAAATTATTCTATTAAATTATTCAATATTTGAATATATGACTATTTAAAATTACATTTATTGAATAGTTTTCCACAAATATTACTATAATGCATTATGAAAGAAAACACCAAATGTAAATGGGGTCAGTGTTGTCTGTTGTCTTTCCTTCTGCTTCTTCCCTGTTTTCTTCCTGTTCTCTTTTCATTTGCAGACTGATCACAGTTAAATGTGGGTCATTTGCCTCTGCTTGTTATTTTCAATCAGTTCCTGTTCTCCCTCTCTCTCCTCCTGGTCTTGTTTTTTCTGCTGTTGTCCTGCTGTTCCTGCATCAGTCTGTCTCTGTGTGTCTCACGTGTTTGCCTGCGGCTTTAGTAGATTTCTCCTCCGCCTGTCCCTTCCTGTTAGTTAATGCCCAAATCACCGCTAGTTCACCCCTCAGCACCGCAAATAGACTTTATACATGACAGAACTTACTAGATTGATAATTAAAGTATCAATTATCCAATCTCCCTCATGTTTTCCTCCCCAATATGTACATTTAACATTGGTATCATCAGTTGGTTGTCATTGTTATCTTTTTTGCTAACTGTAAAAGTTGTTGCGTTTATCTTTTTATGCTAACTGTGCTAATTCTCCTGTTTAGTAGCGCAATAAGCATGACAAAATAAATACTAGTATTATTGTTGTTGTTTATCTTTAATGCTAACTTTGCTGGGTTGGTTTATTTTCTCATAACAGTGTTAGTTGGTTTTACTAGCACAGTTAGCATAAAAATGTAAACAGTTAGCATGAAAATATAGCATTGTTTAGCTTTTATTGTTAACTGTGGTGTGTTTGTGGTGTTTAATATTTTTAAACTGTTGCTGAAAAAAACAGTTTAAACCTAGGCTGGTTGGTTTGTTTTAGCTGGTTGACCAGCCTGGTTTTAGATGGTTTTGGCCATTTTCAGGCTGGTTTTCAGCCATTTTCAGCCTGGTCTTAGCTGGTCAGGCTGGAAAATGAGCCTAGTTTAAGCTGGACATAGCTGGTTTTAGCTGTTGTTTTGTGTAGCATAGTTATATAACATTTTATATAAAATATAAAAATAAATGCACAGATAACATGAAAAAATAACCAAATGCTAGCACAGTTAGCATAAAAAGATGGTGCTATGTCTTCTACAGTTGTGCTAGTGTTTGTTTTTCTGGCATAGTTAGCGTGAAAATATAAACATGACTGTTGGCACAGTTGGCTTTAAAAGATGAATGCGACCAGAGACAGAAAAATTAGTAGTTAACATGAAAAGATTGACATAAGAGCTAGCAAAGGTGTGTTAGTTTTCTATAAGCTAGTTGTTTTGTTTACTAGTGCAGGAAGTATGAAATGATAAACAACAGTGTGAGTACATCTAGCATGATACGATAGACACTACTAGTGGCGTTAACATGAAAATATGGAATTGTGTTCTATTGCTAACTGTGCTAGTTGTCTTATTTACAAGTGCAGCTAGCATAGAAAATGCAAACAATAGCACAGTTAAGATTAAAAGAAAGATGTTAGCTTGCTTGAAAGGAGAAACACAACTACCACGATTAGCATCAAAATATAAACAAAAAACACTGATGTGAAACCAAAAAAACACTAGTGCAGCTAGCATGAAAAGATAGAATTTCCTTTTGCTAATTGTTCTAGTTGTCTTATTTACTAGTGTAGTTAGCATAGAAAATATAAACAAGAGCAGAGTGGTTGTTGCTAGATCGGATATGGTTGCGGCCGGAAGTTAACGAAAATTATTTATATTATTTATTACATTTCCCATTTATTATATTTGATTAACGTCTACCCCCACCCCAACCGTCACAGCACTGTAAAAACAGTAGTTTTACTGAGTATTATTGTTATGTTATATATTACATGACCCAATAAAATTTATTTTTTAACTTCTACCCCCACCCCAACTGTAAACCCAACCATCACAGTACTGTAAAAATATTAATTATTGTTATATAGCGTCATTAAAAAAAGAACTGCTATATTAATGTGCATATCGCACTTCCAGCCAGCCGCATATACGATCTAGACTTTACCTAGCAGGGTTAACATTAATAGAAAGATGTCAGCTAGCTTGAAAGGATAAACACAACTAGCACAATTTGCATCAGAATATAAACAAGATTCGACACCGGCAACCTGAAACCAAAAAAAAAAAACACTACTAGTGCAGCTAGCATGAAAAAGAAGTTTACTTTTTTATGCTAGTTTTGTTTACGTTTCATGCTATCTACATTCCCTCTTGCTTGCTTCACATCTTTTCATTTTAAACCTGTCCATTGTAACTTTAATCAGACTAAAATCCTGCATGACACACTGTCTGCTACTGTGATCTGCACTCTTATGGTGATCATGGCACCACTCCAATCTCCTTTCCCGCTTGCGATTTGTTTTCATGTAACACTACGTGTGTCGGCCTGTTTGAGGACGCACTTACAGTAAGGTGAAACAACACTTGTTTCTCATGAAGCCAGTGTATTCATGGTGGAAGAGAGCAGCAATTCATCCATATTGTTGTTAGCTTGTATGCTTGTGTAACAGAATTATATTTCATTAGGATATTTTTAATTTCAGTTGTCACTAGTGTTAATGCAGTGCGCAAAAAACATCCATGTCGGATATTTAAATGTATTCGTTACTATATCTGCCATATGAGTAGAATATTAATAGAAAATATATGCTTCTTTGTTTTATAAATCTGTTTATTATCTTTTTATTTTATTATTATATATATTTTTTTCACATTTGTCAAGTTTTTATAAATTATTTTGTCATGATCTACTTATTTTTGGTTCAATGAGGGGCAAAATGACCTCTGCTGATACTAGTGGACAAACCAGATGTGTGTGTGCATGTGCGTGTGTGATGAGTGAGGATTGCTGTTCAGATTAGCACTATCCAATCAGAGACAGGTGTCGAATTCTAGGTCACTTTTACACGGTCAGCACCACCAGATTAACTCTAACTCTATACCTGACTGTTGTCCATGTCACAGTAGTCTTAAAGGGACAGTTCAGGCCAAAATTAAAATTTGCTCCCCAATTACTTGTCATAAAGTGCTTACAAACCTTTATGAGTTTCTTCTTCTTCTGTTGAACATAAAAGACAAAATTTTGAAGAATTTTTTAATTTACATTCTTCAAAACATCTTGCTTTGCACAGTTTAGTGGCCAAACAATGAAACTTTAATCAAATAGTGTGTAATTAAGACGCAAGACAAGACTCTTCTAATTTACGACTGTATGTAATAATTCTGATGCACTCAATGCATTGTTGCGTTTGCATTTTGAAGCGCATGAATAATTTAGGAGAAGTTTCCAGGCTCTTTCTCTGCTTAATTCTTATATATTTCCATCACTTTGTACTGTTTCTTCTTTGCAGGGGAAAACTTTGATCAGAGTCCCCTAAAAAGGACCTTCAAGTCTAAAGTGTTGGCTCACTACCCGGAGAACATCGAGTGCAACCCATTTGACCAGGATGCTGTTAACATGGTGAGCCAATTCAGTGCCTTAATCTTAGCTGGGATTTACTCTAAATAGTTTTGTTTTTGTTTTACTTTACTTTACTTTACTTTACTTTACTTTACTTTTACTTTTACTTTTACTTTACTTTACTTTACTTTAACACATTTTATTTTACTCTATTTACTTTACTTAATTTAATTTAATTTAAATTTTTTATTTTACTTTATTTTATTTTTATCTTCAAATTAAATTTACTTCTTCACTTCAACTATTTGCTAGTTTACTTCAACTATTTACTTCAAATTATTTTATTTTATTTTATTTTATTTTATTTTATTTTATTTTATTTTATTTTATTTTATTTAACTTTTTTATTTGATTTTACTTCATTTTAATTTACTCTCTTTTACTTTATTTTATTTTACTTCATTTTATTTTGCTCTTTTTTACTTTATTTTATTTTACTTCATTTTATTTTGCTCTTTTTTACTTTATTTTATTTTACTTTAATTTACTTTTTTTATTTTAAATTATTTTATTTTACTATATTTTGCATTATTTTACTTTACTTCATTTTATTTTACTCTATTTGACTTCATTTAATAATTAAAATATATATATATATTACTTAATTTTATTTTACTTTAGTTATATATTTAGTTTTTTTATATTTTATTTTGGTGTTATTTTCATTCATACATTCATTCATTCATTTTCTTTTCGGCTTAGTCCCTTTATTAATCTGGGGTCGCCACAGCGGCATGAACCACCAACTTATCCAGTATATGTTTTACGTAGTGAATGCCCTTTTAGCTGCGACCCATCACTGGGAAACACCCATACACACTCAATCACACACATACAATTCTCCTATAGCGCATGTCTTTGGACTGTGGGGAAAACCGGAGCACCCGGAGGAAACCCATGCGAAACGGCAACTGACCCAGCAGGGGCTCGAACCAGCAACCTTCTTGTTGTGAGGCGATCGTACTACCCACTGCACCACCGTGTCGCCGGTGTTATTTTAATATTATGAAATTTATATTAGTTTTGCTAGTTTTGATGTATTTTCTAGTTTTGTGTTGTTTCTTTTTGTGTTATTTATTTTCATGTTATTGTCATTTTTATTATTTACACCATCTGAATTTCAAGCGCCTCTTTCTGAGCATGCTTCAGCTTGTCAACAAGTTTACGATAAATCTTTCACATCCAGTACATCTAACCTGGTTTTATTAGCGTTTCTAGTAAATAATATTGCCACACACATACACGGTGTCAGTGTTTCTCACATTACTCATGGAGTGTCATCATGATGTGTCTGTGTTCGCCTGCACTGCTCAGCTGAGGGCTTTGTGTTACTGTCCCACAGCCGGCAGAGGAAAACCAAAACCACTGTCCTGTCGCTCTTGGCCTGCAAGGTCATTTTTTCCATCGGCAAACACCGGCATCAATTATTCAGCCCAGCTCTCTGCTTACATCCACATGGAAAGGCTCATTGAGCGTGTCTTCGATATGTAAAATATAATCTGAAGGCAAACTATTTTTAACTTTTTTTATTTTTTAAAAAATTGTGTTTCAGTTTAATAAATTTTAAGATTTGGGGCTCTTCATAGTGTTCATTTTTCAAGTCTAATGTGACGGAAACATCTAAAATGCACTTTCAAGTATTTTGTTTTATTAATTTATATAAGTACTTTATCCGTTTGTGTCTGTAGATTCCAATTACAATACAAATTTTTTATCAACATGATTTTCTTCTCTTGCTTTGAGCCATAAATCTCCACTTCAGCAGCTCTTACATGCAATAAACCTCACAGTTTAATTCATATCTAAATTGTGAAGGTTTTCAAATAAGATTTTGTTAATACAACTTCAATTTACCTGATTATATACAGCATTTCATTGACAGTATTTTCTGAATAATGGATTTATTAAAATGGTTTTCCAACCTCCCTATGTAAAAATAAATAAATAAATAAATAAATAAATAAATAAAACTTTGACAGTAATGTCAAATTAAAGAAATTTGAAGAATTGTAATTTTTGCATTTAGATTTTATCCAACATTCTGATATTTGTGCTAGATCAAAATTAGCGCATATTTAATTTAATAATATCTTGTTTGCATGTTTAACCAAGAATTTTGAAAGCTTCTAATACAAAAGTGTTTGCAATTCTTTATGTAATCAATCGACAGGAAGAACGATGATAATATTAATTCATTTTTGTACCTCGTTCACCTGCAGTGTCTTTTGAAGTGTTTGACGCCGTTATGCCATCACATCATTGCAGCAAAAACACAAAATAATAAAATGGCGTGACGTACAAGTTGAGTCAAGGCCAGTCTCTTATCTGCCAGCCTACAAACACGCACACATTAAGAGTGTTTGAAAGACACTTCAATCACTGAACGCTGAACTCCATTTCACTTCTTGGTTCTCCAAGGCCTGGATAAAATTCCCCCAGTGATTACTTTCGTTTTCAATTCCACTCATGGCTGATCTTCTTTTCACTCCTTCAGTCTTTTGTTCTCTCTCTCACCCCATTTCAATTTTTTTTTTCTGTTCTTGTCTTTTAAGACCACATACATTTTCAATAGTCAGATAGTATGTGTAAGCTTTGCAAAACATTTTAGTTTAATGAAATCATTCAGTCAAAAGTTGATATGCTTCTCTGCAAACTTTTTATGCCTTTAAATAAATATTAGCTTCTTAGAGCAACAGCAACAAGAATAATTACAATAAAATAATAATAGAATAATAAAAGGATAATAATAATAATAGTAACAATAATAGTAATAATCGGATGATGATGATGATAATAATAATAATAATAATAATAATAATAATGGGATAATAAAGATAATGGGATAATAATAATAATAAAAGTAATATTAATAATAATAATAGTAATAATATAAATATAATAATAATAATAATAACAATAATAATAATATGTTAATAATAATAATAATAATAATAATAATAATAATTATTATTATTATTATTATTATTATTATTAGACATTTTATTCTGTTTGCTCCAGCTAGTGAAAAAAAATGCTGTTCTCTCTGTCCAAATATTGTGTGCAAAATTTACTTGGAGAAAATAATATAATAATGCAAACCCATGTACCACCATAATAGTATAAATTTATAAGATTTAATAAGGACACGTAATATTAAAAAAAAAAGTCTGTGTTGTCCAGGGTCAAGGCACTTTGTATTTTGCACTTTGTATCATCCTGCCAGAGTCATGAATCTTGAATCATGTTTCTGAATGAGTCTAAAGGTTTCATGGGCTAATGGCATGTTTTTAAATTGGCCTGTCAGAATGTTACGTTTTATGATCATGTGCATGGATGTTCTGTGGCGCCAGCAGCATCATCACACTTCATATAGTATGTACAACCCTTTTAAGTCCTGTGGTGGTTACAGCACATACAATCAATAAGTAAAAAGTTTACACATTACTGTTTTACTTGGATAAATAATGATAAAAATGAAGCGAAATGTTGTTATTATTATGAAGAGATAATAATAATTATTATTATTAATATTATCATTATTATTTTATTATTATTATCATATATATATATATATATATATATATATATATATATATATATATATATATATATATATATATATATATATATATATATATATATATATATATATATATATATTATATTATTATATTATTATAATACTTGAATAAACTATATTTGACTATACTAGACTATACTGTGCGTGACAATACAATACTACACTATACTATACTTTACTATACTATACTATACTATACTATACTATACTACACTGTACTATACTATGCTATACCATACTTGACTTTACTAGACTATAATTGACTTGACTATACTATGCTTGACTATGCTATACTATTCTATACTATACTTGATTATACTATACTATACTATACTATACTATACTATACTATACTATACTATACTAGACTATACTTGACTATACTTGACTATACTTGACTTTACTAGACTATACTTGACTTTACTAGACTATACTTGACTATACTTGACTATACTTGACTTTACTAGACTATACTTGACTACAATACTCAACTTGACTATACTATACTATACTATACTATACTATACTATACTATACTATACTATACTACACTGTACTATACTATGCTATACCATACTTGACTTTACTAGACTATAATTGACTTGACTATACTATGCTTGACTATGCTATACTATTCTATACTATACTTGATTATACTATACTATACTATACTATACTATACTATACTATACTATACTAGACTATACTTGACTATACTTGACTATACTTGACTATACTTGACTTTACTAGACTATACTTGACTTTACTAGACTATACTTGACTACAATACTCAACTTGACTATACTATACTATACCATACGTGACATTACTAGACTATAATTGACTTGACTACACTATACTTGACTATACCATACTTGACTTTACCAGACTATAGTTGACTATACTATACTATACTATACTATACTATACTATACTATACTATACTATACTATACTATACTATACTATACTATACTAGACTATACTTGACTATGCTATGCTATACTATACTTGACTGCACTATACTTGACTATACTATACTTGTTTTTACTATACTATGCTGTACTGTACTGTACTGTACTATACTATACTATAAGAAAATACTGGATTGTTTCAACTCAAAGTTGTGTAAAATCTGGACAAACCCAAAGGTTTAATTAAAAGTTTTATTGAAAAAAAAAACATAGCTATAGCGATTATAGTCCAGCATTTTTTAGAATCTGGGATTTTGACATGCTGTTATTTAGTATAATTTTTTAATATTTTATATTTTATTAATAAAATATATCAATGAGTAATTACTCCAGTTACTGAATCAGTGAGTCATTTTCTCTCTTTTTATTCTCTCTCTCTCATTTCATTTAATATCACATTTTAAAAATGTTTATCTGTGTCTTTTAAGTGTCAGTTGATAATAAATAATGGCGATTTATGTAAAAAAAAAAAAAATTATACCATGACAAGTGTTTTCTGATTATTGCTTTCTCCAAACAAATAGATTTTTATCATCATAAATAAATTCACAATCTTTTAAAGTTTGAATCAGTGTAGTTGTTAAAATGAGTTCCTTTGTAGCTGTAAAAGTTTTAGAAGAATCGCTGTGTTTCTCGTTTTCGGTTTGAGCAAGACGAAGGCTGTTTCATTGGTGTTATCTTATTTTTATTTAGTTTAGTTTTATTTGTAATTTCTTTAGTAATTGTAATATATTTACATGAAATCTCTCTCTCTCTCTGTGTGTCTCTCAGCTCTGCATGCCCAAAGGCCTATCATTCAGGACGCAGCGGGATAGTCTGGCTCCGCACTTCCACTCGTTCCTCATCACCCGAGAGGACGGCTCACGCACTTACGGCTTCGTCCACACCTTCTACGAGGAGGTGACGAGTCCTCAGATCTGCTCCGCCATGCAGACGCTCCACCAGATGCACCAGGCTGAACACAACACATCTGCACAGAACTGTCCTTCATCCTCCTCGTCATCCTCCTCCTCCTCTTCCTCCTCCAGCATGGACTCTTTATCCAGCAGTCTGGATGACGTTGACTCTCCATCCACTCATGGAGGCAGAAGAAGCTGTGAAGGCTATGACTCAGTCCGTGACACACTTTACGTGTCCAAAGCCATGTGTTTGATTGCACCGATGCCCTTCATGCACGCTTGTAAACGTTTTTTGGCTCAAATGCACCGAGCCGTGAGCTGTAGCCCTCCGCCGCCACTTCCTCTGGAGAGTTACATCTATAATGTGCTGTATGAGGTGCCGCTGCCGGCGTCTGGGCGCTCGCTTAAGTTTCACGGAGTCTACGAACCAATCCTGTGTCAGCGGCCGGGGGTCGGAGAGCTGCCATTGGCTGATTTTCCACTAGCCGACGCCTTCCGGTTACTGGGGGTGGAGAATCTAGTGCAGCTGTTCACCTGCGTCCTGCTGGAGATGCAGATTCTGCTGTACTCACAGGGTGAGACTATAGATTTTGGTTTGGTTTGGTTTTCTTTTGGTTTGCTTTTGCGTTCGGTTTGGTTTTGTTTGGGTTTGGTTTTCTTTTGGTTTTGTTTGGGTTTGGTTTGGTTTTCTTTTGGTTTCGGTTTGGTTTTCTTTTGGTTTGGGTTTGGTTTGGGTTTGAGTTTGGTTTGGTTCGCGTTTGGTTTGGGTTTGTTTTGTGTTTGGTTTGGTTATCTTTTGGTTTGGTTTGGTTTTCTTTTGGTTTTGTTTGGGTTTTGTTTTCTTTTGGTTTTGTTTGGGTTTGGGTTTCTTTTGGTTGTTTGGGTTTCTTTTGGTTTGGGGTTGGGGTTGAGTTTGAGTTTAGTTTGGTTATCTTTTGGTTTGGTTTTCTTTTGGTTTTGTTTGGGTTTGGTTTGGTTTTGTTTGGCTCTGGTTTTCTTTTGGTTTGGTTTGGGTTTGGTTTGGTTTTCTTTTGGTTTTGTTTGGGTTTGGATTTCTTTTGGTTTGGGTTTGGTTTGGGGTTGGGGTTTAGTTTGGGCTTGGTTTGGTTATCTTTTGGTTTGGTTTTCTTTTGGTTTTGTTTGGGTTTGGTTTTTTTGGTTTGGTTTTCTTGATATATTAAACTTTAAACTGATAAATCATAATTTATCTCTACTCAGAGCAAGATTGTAATTTATTTTTATTCAACATTTTAAATGTATTTTTGTTGTTTTTTTTAGTTGTCAATAAATATTTATTATTAAGAAATAAAGAAAAAATAAAAAAGAAATAGGAGTTTCACTTAAGAATTTATGATTTATGATTCGAATAATCAACAATTTTTTTGTATTAATTTATTATTTATATATTTTGTAAATTATTAACTGTAAAGAAATAGAAAATAACTTTACTACTAATACTACTACTGCCAATTTTATATAACAAATATTTATTCCAGTATTGCAGTATTTCATAATAATATAACAACTTTTGTGCTTGTTATATATCTGCCTAATTATTTATCCGCCAATCTGCTGCAACATTTCATTGTCTTAAATTGTTAATATGCCTGCTTCCTCTGTAAATATTGATATGACGTTCGATTGATTTAATTAAGTTAATTGTTAAAGCTAATTAAAGTTGAATCAACATTTCTAATTGACAGTTGTACTATTTATATCAGTGACTGTATGCAGATCAGTTGATGTCTTATTGAAGCATTTATATTTGAGTTGTTGCTGGCGAATGCGGGATCTTTGATGAATGTGGAGGAGCCTGATGAATATTACATTAACCCACTGCAGCACATATGCTTTTCAGCAAACACAAGCTGAAACAGAAGCTAATGAATTCCTCTGACTCGTCTCTATATAAACTAATGATGAGATTTTATAAGAAACATCTATTAATCATCACACTGGCCTGTTTTAGGAAGTTTGCCGTAGAGCATTACGTGATCATTTACCTTTCATCTCATTTCAAAATGATCCAAATGTAAATAAAAGGACTTTATGAGTAAATAAAACAGATTTGCAAGCCAGTTTTAAGAGTTTCAACGTAATTACACAGTAAAGTTGTGATAGTCTAACCTTTATAGATGTGTTGGCAGACTGTTTGCGATTAAATTATGCTTGTGAAAAACTAGTTAATAATTATTCTTTTTAAAATTCTGACAAAGATTTGAAGTTATTTGTTATTACTTTTTATTATTTACTTGGATTCATGTGTTTTTATTTGTTTGTTTATTTAGATATGTATATGATACGTTTTGCTTTTTAGTTTTCCTTTTTATCCTTTTTTAATATCTATATTTTTATATATTATTTTTGTTTTATTGTATATGTTTTACTTCATTTCTAGTTATTTCTTAATTTTTTGTTGTGCAAAATATATATTCATGGTAAGCTAAAAAAAGGAAGAGTAAGAGTTTTTTGTGAAGTAGTTAATTAATACAAAAATTAAAATTAAAACTCAAATATTTTATTTTACTTCAGTTTATTTTACTCTATTTTACTGTTCTTTATTTTATTTTACTTTTTATTTTATTTAACTTTATTTTACTTTATATATTTTGGTACATAAAATTGATTTTGATATAAAATAATGTCATTATATATAAAATTGAAATGGAAAACTCAAATATTTTATTATTTAATAAAATTTTTATTTTATTTTATTTTTTTATTTGATTTAATTTAATTCTTTATTTTTATTTTATGTATTTTTATTGTTAATTTAATTAAAAAAATTATGTAATTTTTTTATTTATTTTATTTTTAATTTAATTTTATAACATTTTATTTTATTTAAAAACAACGTTATTGACTTATTTATTTATTTATTTTTAATCCCATGTTCCTCTAGACTACCAGCGGCTCATGGTGGTTGCAGAGGGCATCACAACATTGCTCTTCCCTTTCCAGTGGCAGCACGTGTATGTCCCAATTCTCCCCGCTTCACTCCTGCACTTCCTAGACGCCCCTGTCCCGTATCTCATGGGCCTGCAGTCAAAAGAGGGCACTGACCGCTCCAAACTAGAGCTGCCTCAAGAGGTAAAAACACTGCTCAAAACACACTCACGATCTACGTCCCACTATTACACATCCATGCATCCGTTAGTGGGACATTACTCTAAAACGACCTCAATGCCTTTAAAATGCACTGGAGGCCTTGCTGAAAATAGCCTGAGACTCTTCTTTTACACTCCTTGATTCCTTTTTTTTAGCAGGACACAGGAGTTCAGTTTTTCCATGTTGTCATTAGTATGAGATCTTGCGTCTTTTTGTGTTAAGTTGCATCTGAATTATCAGCAGAGGTTAATTATTTATGGTCTATCTGTCTGGTGCTGCAAGGCTTCCCACATCCTCATCCCTAAATCCCATTTTCCGTAAACCCCATATGCAGATTCTCTGCTGTGCATTTTCTTTGAAGTCGCTCTGACCCAGAAAAATAGACAACGGGAAAGAGATTGAAGGGGAAACAGGGGAAGCGGGAAGAGACTAATTTTGGAGCTACTACATGGTTCCCGTTTACTGCAAGACTTTTGTGTTTTGATTTGCGGTGTTTTATTTTATTTAGAGAAGGAGAATGTTGTATCTTGTTAGCATGTTTTATTACGTTGCTAGCATTTTGTTACAAAGTTTTTTACATGTTTTAAAGATGTACCACAATGCTAAGACACATTGACATGTTGTTAGCATGTTACTAACATGTTTAACACAAAATAAACATCAATTAGCATGATGCTAATATTTTTCTACCATGTTTTACTTGTTAGGATAAATAAGCAGGTTGCTATCATATTTTAACAATAGGTTGGTGTAATATAGCTTGCTGTTTGCTTGTCTCTGACATGTAGTAACATAGCTAAGATGTTTTAGCATGCTATTAACATGACTTCACATTACTATTGTGTTTCTAGCATATTTAACACAAAATTAACATTAATTAGCATGCTTCTTGTGTTTTTTCTACCATGTTTTACATGTTATGATGAATTAGCAGGTTTTTAAAAATAGGTTAGCCAGAAGTAGCATGCTATTTCTAACATGTAACATATCTAAATTATTTAACATTTCATAAACATGAATCAGTATGTTACTATCATGTTTCCAGCATGTTTGATACAAGACTATCATGAATTAGCATGTTACTAGGATTTTTCTACCATGTTTTACATTTTAGCATGAATTAGCAGGTTATCATAATTTAACAACAGGTTGAAGTGTGATGTAGCATGCTGTTAGCATGTTTCTAACAAGTTGTAACATGGCTAAGATGTTTTTTACGTGAATTAGCATGTTACTGTCATGTTTATAGCATGTTTGGCACAAGGCTTTTATGAATTAGCCTGTTGTTATCCTGAATCTAGCATATTTAACGTTATTATAATCAATTGGCTCCGTTAGCAAGCTAATATGATTTAGCATTAATTTATGCGATCATATATAAGCATGCTCTTGCATGTTTCTAGCATGTTTGTCATGTGCTAGATAGATTAGATGTGTATGATAGAATGTGTAGACTACAGTGTTTACTACAGTTGATTCAGATTATGGTTTCTCTTAACATGTTGTCAAGAGAGCAGTGTAACACTCCAAAATCTCATTAAAATGCAAAACACACAACACCACTATTGGGTAAAATAACAAATGCATCGTCCACCATCTTGAAGTCTTTCTGCTGACCTTGTTGCAGTGAATTCTGGGATTGCCATTTCCATAAAGTTGTCTCTAGAGGCTGGATTCTGCTAAAATGCTGCTCTTTTCACAATCATTTCTTTGTCCTTCCCTCAAAATCACTTGAGGTTTTCTGAGATGTCCTTGTGTAACTGCACTCTGAGGATGGTTAGCAGTGACATTTAGTTAAATTATTATGCTCCAGCTCCTGTCTGTTGTCTTTGTCAGTAACTGCATTCCTCTGAATGGGAACTTTTGTATTAAATGCGCAGCATTTATACCACACAAACAAATTTAAATGTCCATCCACAGCTCACGTTTACGTTTATTTATAAGCAGCAGTGTCAACTGTGCATTTCAATTCACTGACAGCCATATGAGGTTTTAAAGGGGGAGCTCATCAGAATTAAAAAGAAAGAAAGAAAGGGAATTTACTGTTAATTTACACTCAGGCCATTAAAGATGTACATGGTGATGTTTTATTTCTGCAGTACAACATTTAAAGAAGATTTTTGCAGAAACTCTAGTTCTTGGTGATTCATAAAATGCTGGTCAATGCGGCAGTACTTTTAGTTTCAAATAAATACAGTCAAATCAAAAGGAATGCCTGTAACTCCTGATACATTTAGATCTTATGAAGTAAAACAGTGCCCAAGAAACTAAACATTACTATATCATGTTGTTATCAAGAATGTTTAAGATTTAGGGTGAATTAGCTGGTTGGTAGCACATTGTTAACATGTTTTTTTTCATATTTGGATTATCTTTTATCACATTGCTAGCATCTTTGTAACATAAAAACATAGCTATTATAACATTTTAGCATGAATCAACATGCATGTTCCCACAGTTTTTCAGAATGCTAGCATGAATTGGTGTGCTCTCATTATGTTTTAACATGTCATTAGGATAAATTAGTAGGTTGTTTACATGTTTTAGCATTATGCAGACAGAAAATTGGATGTTGTGAGCATGTCTCTAACATTTTGAGACACACGGCTGTTTTAACATGTTGTTAGCATGAATTACTATTTTTTTTGCTAGCACAAGAGCCTTCACAAAATGCAGGTCACTTGCTTCCCACAAAAAATGTAATTACCAGCTAAATTAATACCCAAAGGCAACTGAGCATGAGGTCTTATGAAGCTAAATGATCAATCTGAAAACTAATATTGCTATGCTTTTAGCATGTTTTAACATGTTATTAGGATAAATTAGTAGGTTGTTTGCTGACAGAAAATCGGATGGTGTGAGCATGTCTCTAACATTTTTGGACACACGGCTGTTTTAACATGATGTTAGCATGAATTAGCATTAGCACTGAATTCGATTTTACCCACATAAAATCTTAATTACCAGCTAAACAATATGTAAAAAGAATGAGGTCTTATGAAGCTAAATGGTTCATCTGAAAACTAATAATGCTATGCTTTTAGCATGTTTTAACATGTTATTAGGATAAATTAGTAGGTTGTTTACATGTTTTAGCGTTATGCTGACAGAAAATCGGATGGTGTGAGCATGTCTAACATTTTTGGACACACGGCTGTTTTAACATGTTGTTAGCATGAATTAGCGTTAGCCTTAAATTAGATTTTACCCACATACATTTTTAATTACCAGCTAAATAATATCCAAAAGGTATGAGGTCTTATAAAGCTAAATGATAGATCTGGAACTACTATTGTTGTAAATAATCTTCATAATGTCAGGCTGAAATAATGTCTTTCACGTACTGGTAATTTTGCTTCAAGATCTCAAATTATGAGAACAGGTAATAGTTTAGTTTTTTTTATGTTCTTTGACTCTCACAGTATTTAGATCCTCAATGGTCTGAGTGTGAGTAAAATAACAGTACATTTTTACATTTGGGTGAGCCATCCTTTTAAACGCCAAAAAAAAGTGTAGTATTTTATTTAGCCATGTCAAACACACACACTGGCCTGAATGCTTCTCCCTGACAGGCTGTCAGCATTGTGTCCTGACAGAACGGACGTCTCTGCTTGACTGATTTATTTTTACAGCAACAAGGTCAAGCGCGCACACTCACTTGAGGACATTTTGACTGCATGAGCTGCACTGCATGTGACTGAACTACTGCGAGATTTCTAATGATCCGCTGGATTGATTTAACCCAATTCCAGAGACTGGCTTTAGATATTAGGTCAGTACAGCTGGCATTGCAGCTTTGGGTCAGTGTGTGTTTCAATACTGTAATTTCCAAGCAGACATTTGTATTTTGCTCTGGTTTGCACAGATGAAGACAAAAATGAGTCTGGATTTAAATATAATCTTTGCATTAATGTACTGTTAGGGACATTTTTTTGGATCTTATCGTACACTGATAACAATTGGTTTTGC
Source organism: Danio aesculapii (assembly GCF_903798145.1). NCBI lineage: Eukaryota > Metazoa > Chordata > Actinopteri > Cypriniformes > Danionidae > Danio > Danio aesculapii. Next base: position 42,656,512 of record NC_079438.1, read on the forward strand.
ATACAGCACTTTCATATATTGTGCATTTAGTCAAATATACTCAAAATTACAATTTAAAAACATCCTAAAATAAATGTAAATGTTAACTTGCATGTCTCCTTTCTACCCTCCAGGCAAACCTGTGTTTCGTAGACATCGACAACCACTGTATCGAGCTTCCCGAAGACTTCCCTCAGTTCCCCAACAGGAGCGAGTTCATCCAGGAGCTGAGTGAGGTGCTGCTCAGTTTTGGCCAGTCTCCCGAAGGGGGCAGCGGCTCTCCTGAACCGGCCGTGATGAGCTCGCAGACCTCCACCCTGGAGAAGGAGCTCAAGAGCACTTCGTTGAGAGAGTTGGCGGACGATAAGAGGAACGGCAACCTTGGTGGAGAAGCGCTGGATGTGCTGGAGCTCCTGCAGGGCAACCCGACGCTGGAGCGCCTGCAGGCTCTGGCCAAGAGGACTGGGGTGAAAGTGGCCCGTCTGGAGGCGCTGGCGGCGGGACAGAAGGGGGATGAAGGTGTTGGAGGAAGGTCTCCTGTTGAGGAGGAGGAGCTGAGGAATGCTAAACTGAACGTTCAGCTGAGGGAGGTGTTCGCTGCACGCTTCGCAACAATGTTTGCAGACTACGAGTCGTTTGTGATTCAGAACTCGCCAGATTTGGAATCTTGGCTGACCAATAGAGAGCAAATGCACAACTTTGACAAGGTAACAGGGTTGTTATGCACATTTTTAGACCTGGTATTAAGATGTGTTTGTGTCAGTGTTTTTATTATTATTATTATTATTTGTTTTTTAATAATTTGAACATTATAAACTAACTTCATACACTCTGAATTGCCCCACTGATACAATTAAAGTGATTTGAATTTAGTTGAATTATATTGTGGAAAAAACACATTTCATTCAAATTTTAAATAAAAATGTTGTCATTTACAGGGTGTCCACGGGGTCTTAAAAAGTCTTAATGTCTTTAATTTCACAAAACTAAAAAAGTCTTAAATTCACAGAAATATTGTGTTGTAGGTCTTAAACTATTTTAAACAGGTCTTAATTTTAAAAGCTGTCAAAGTAATGACCCAATTGGGCCAAAACCCATCCAATCTCCAATAATCTATCTAAATAATTTCATTATTTTTATAAATATATATATATATATATATATTTATATATATTTAACAGAAATGTATATATATTCCTTTGCATAATCTTCCATTTACACAAAAACTATTTACAGAAGGAAGTGCGAGTGGACATAATATTTATAAATAGGCATGAAACTTAAGGTTTTATAACAGAAACACATTAGGTTGAATAGGAGTTATGCTCAATTCATTTGGACCAAAAGCAAGTTGCTAAATCTTGCAACAAAGTCACGGTAATGGGACCAATAATGAATCTAAACTTGAAAACATGGCACCTTTTTTATTTCCACCATTTGTCTTTTTATTCTATTAAATTATGGAAATTATGGAACATTTTAAATTAAGAAGAAATGTGATCAGTAGTATACAAAAAAAATCATAAAACAAAGTATTTTACTCAAAAGCATACATACATACATACATACATACATACATACATACATATATATATATATATATATATATATATATATATATATATATATATATATAGATATCTCTCTCTCTCTCTCTCTCTCTCTCTCTCTCTCTCTCTCTCTCTCTCTCTCTCTCTCTCTCTCTCTATATATATATATATATATATATATATATATATATATATATATATATATATATATATATATATATATAAATTGTAAGTTCAGAGAAACTTAAAATTTTCTACAGAATGTCATATTAAGACTATCCCAATTTCAACTCCTACTGACTTTAAAGATGCACAAAAAACAGATTTTTAAAAAATTTCATCTCTTTTCATTGATCTTTTACCAAAGTTTTCTTCAAAAATGTTATGCTACATTCATTTTAATTTTTTCTAATCTGCTTTATTATTATCAGGCCTCATTTCTTTCGGACCAGCCAGAACCATACCTGCCCTTTCTGTCTCATTTCATCGAAACCCAAATGTTTGCCACCTTCATCGACAACAAGATTATGTCTCAGTGGGAGGAGAAAGAGCCTCTCCTTCGGGTGTTTGATGGACGCATTGAGAAAGCCAGACTATACAATGTCCGCGCACCCAGTTTACGCTCCTCTGTTTACCAGAAATGCACTTTCCTCAAAGAATCAGGTAAGATACAGTCAGAAGAGTGCTCTGATATGACATTTACACGGGTCATCTGTATTTAAACTTGACGGAGTTTACGGAATTTATGGACCCTTTTCACAAAACGTGTTTATGATGCGTTTAACGGTCATCATAATATTGAATTCTTTCAAAAAGTTTTTAATATATAGATTTTTTCATTGCAAAAAATTAATTGTTGTACTGTCCCATTCACTGTGCTCTAAGTTTATCCAACTTTGGCAACTTCTGCTCCTGAGAAATCCGAAAATGTGAAAAGGGTCCATTGTCGTAGTTATGACAGCCAATCACACACCACCATACACTCATATTCACCAACCCCCTCTGCCACATCCATCCAGATTTTATAAAGCACCGGTTGATTACCAGCAATAATAAGTGTTCTATGATTGCAATTGGCTAGCATCTGCACTAGTATTTCTCCATAAAGCAATCTGATTGGCTGGCTTCTACGTACAGCTTAAAGTTGAAGTTTTTTCAATGTCTGCAGCTAGCAATGCACCCAACGCGATTCAATTGACCCAGAATTAAGTTTGACGATGCTTAATGTCACTCCATTCAAAGGAAATGATAAACACTATTACGTATGCCCCATGTGAATGGGGTGTTAAAGTTAAAGTATGCATTTGATCCAGTGCAATATAGTTTAATGTGTTTGTCTACTTCTAAAACACTGCTTAACATGGTCTCTCTGATCAAATAATGACTCTTTGGCCAAATAATATCAGGTCAGGCAAAGCAAGATGGAACACTGAACATGATATCAAAATTGATTGTTCTCGCTTTCTGATTTCATATTTCTTATTTTCTAAGGATGCATATTAAAAAAATATATGGATGGTTATATGTGGATTGGTATGAAATTTTAATATGGAACATTTTCTATGATCTAATCTATGATTTGTTTATTTTTTCAATTTTGAATATCAGACATAATTGAATATACACTACTGTTTTAGGTCTGTAAGTTTCTGGAAAAGTCTCTTCTAGTTAATGAAACACAAAACGCATGGTGAAAGGACTAATATTACATTATTTTTGGCATGTTTAAAAGGTTAACCTGTTAGTAAGTGTGTTAGCATGAAATCATTTCTGAAAAAAAAACACAACTAAATAAAAGTAATCATAATAATAGAAATAATAATAATCAAAATCTACACTGTAAAGCACAAAAAGTTAAGGTAACTCAAACCGTTTGAGGAAACCGATTGCAACAAACCATTTAAGTTCAAAAACTAATCCTAATGTACTGTGTACTTACTCCATGTGAGTAAACGAAGCAATTTGAGCACAGCAAAACCCAATAAATGAAGAGAACTCAAACCAACTGAGTACTGTAAAACCCAATAAATTAAGGCAACTCAAACCATTTAAGGAAACCGATTGCTACAAACCATTTGAGTTAAAAAACGAATCTATTTGAGAACTGTGAACTTACTCCATTTAAGTTGAAGTAATGAGGTATTTAATTAACTCATTACCTTCAACACTGAGTTCAAAACTCTTTTCAAATGAGCAGAATTAACTTTCAGTAAAATTTGAGTTAACTACACTCATTTCATTTGATAAAGTTGACTGTTGGGTTTTACAGTGTAATAATCTAATAATAGAAACATAATTCAGCATATTTCTTTACTAAAATCATCTAATATGCTGATTTGATGCTTAAAAATATAGAATTATAATGTTGAAAATGGCTCTGCTGCTTAATATATTGAAACTTTCATTTTATCTAATATCACAAAAACTGTTTTTCACATAACCAAAATCCTCAGTAAGATTAAACATGTCTTTAAGTTTAATACTTCAGTTCTACGCGAACAAAATGATCAAAAGTGAAACATTTAAACAAATGTAAGTTATATATTGCGTAAGACAAATTTGTGTTGCCATTTCACAGTGATTTATATAAATGTTTTCAGTTATTTACTCTTGGGTGCTTTGTATTGTGTTTGGTGTTTGAGTCTCTATAAACAGAACTCAATTTGTTCTCCTGCACTGGAAATTTCTCCTCATTTTATGCCTTGGTGAGTTTTGCGCAATCACGTCTCCAGCACAGCGCTTTCATCATTCTTTTCCTGGACCGGTGATTATTTCCCCAGCCGTCGCTCTGTCGCTGCAAATTGTGCATTTCATTTTAATGGAGCCCGCAGAAAATAAAACTCTCCTGCTTCTGTGCGGAGATGATGATGATGGAGAGTGACAGTTCAAGAGGAAATCAACGAGGAGAGAAGCTGGAGAGTCTTATGAATGCGGCGCTGTCAAATGTTGAAAAGAAAAGAGCGGGCGACTGCTGCTGCTGCACCGGGGCATCTTGGGAAGCCTGTATTGTTAAGTGAGCGTCTGCTTGCTAAGCGCTCAGTGTTATTGTTAGGTCAATAACCTCCTGTCGCACCGAAGGTCGCTAGTGAGAGATGGATGATACTGTTCTGGCTCAAAATGCGCTTCTGAAATGGCACAATGCCCACAGATGCCATGCGGAGGATTATTAACATATTCAGTAAATCAGAAAAGGCATTGTGAAAGTGGTAGCGTTATGTATTATTTGTTAACTGCTTAGCATTTTAAGCATTCAAAAAGTATGTTAGCATTAGTCTTATTTTCCCTACTACCACTACCAAAAATAATGGTAACACTTTTTTTTTTTAAAGAATAATTCACACCATTTACTACTGTATTATTAGCTGCCTATAATTAAAATATTAACTGCTCATTAGCATTTATGATCTTATTTTACATCCTTAATCCTACCCAATATCTAAACCTAACTACTAACTTACTAACTATTAATAAGCAGCAAATTAGAAGTTTATTGATCTAAAATTTTTTACGCGCAGTAAAAAATGCTGCGTTCGCGTAATCGATTTGTGTTGGTGCAACATGAAGGGATTAAGTTAACGTATTATTCCCTACAAATTTAAGTGGGTTGAATATAAAACAATTAAATTGTCCCCCTCCAAAAAAACTCAAGAATTGTATTGTGTGAGCTCATTTTTAATAAGTAGTTTGAACAAACAGCAAATGACATTTTGTGAGTGTGCTTTGTTAAAAGCGTGAATTGTTACTTAAAATAAAGTGTAACCAACATAATAGTAATAGCATACTTTTTAAAAATAAATCTATTATTATTTTAATTAGTAGTAATAATAGTAGTAATCTTAAAATAACAATTTTAAAAACTACAATGATAATAATAATAACAGTGGTATTAATAAAACAGTGCTATTATTCGTTGTCAATATAGTTTTAATAGTACAAATTATAATTAAATAATAGGCAAGGCAAGTTTATTTATATAGCACATTTCATACACAATGGTAATCCAAAGTGCTTTACATAAACAGGAATAAAAGAGACAAGTATAAGAAAATAAAAACAAAGAATCTAAATTAATAAAAACATATAAAAACAGATTAAATGTGTTAAAACAGGTTTTAAAGGAATGAAAAAGAAAACAAAGACATAATGGTGCGATCTGTCAGATGTAGCACTGTGGTCATTCAGTAAAGGCACAGCTAAACTGATGTGTTTTCAGTCTTGATTTGAATGTGCCTAATGTTGGAGCACATCTGATCATTTCTGGAAGCAGATTCCAGCAGAGGGGGGCTTAGTGACTGAAAGCGGATTCCCCCTGCTTTGAATGAACTCATTTACTTGAACCTAATAATCTGAGGGATGTAATACAATTGATAAATATTATAGTTTTAAATAATCATTAAAAATGATAACAATAATATTAAGTATCAATATAGATTTTTTTTGTTATAAATAAAAACTTTAACAGTAAATTGTATAAGTAATGCAATTTATGTTTATTTTTATATTCTAGTTATTTATGGTTTATATATATTTTTTCTAAGCAGATTTGTGAATAATTTCTTCTGCTTGGTTGCTTGGTTTGTTTATATCAAAGAGTCTAAAGTAGCATGCGTCTTCAGACTCATGAAAAGAAATAAAAACATTCAAAATTCTCACCTGAGCTTTGTTTTCTGGTCTCCAGCCCAGGCCATTGAGCAGCGGCTTAGAAAGATTGACCACACGGCCATCCATCCTCACCTTCTGGATATGAAGATTGGCCAGGGAAAATACCAGCAGGGCTTTTTCCCCAAACTCCAAGCGGATGTGCTCGCCTCTGGACCCACCAGCAACAAGTGAGTCCTCTTTAACACACAGGACACCGTTAAGAGACATTGACCATACAGTGGTAAATTTAACACTTCAGTGTCAATATTAAACAAGCTTTTTTGGCCATGCGCTATATTTAGTAATTGTTTTTTTGTCCTTCATTTATTTTACATTTTACAGTATTTAACACAAAAATGGTGGGAAAAACTAAATAAAGAACAGAACAAACAAGTCACCAGAAACAAATACAGCTTCTTACATTATTCTTAGAAGTAATTATGTGTTTTTTCTGATATTACACTTTAGTAAAGAGTGCAGTAAAACAAGTCTTTGGAGTCACAATTCTGATATGCTAATGTGTGATTAGTTTCTGACATGCGCTGTAAGTTAAAGTCTAATCACAACAGACTGGGGCTTGATCTGCCCAATCAGAGCTGAGTAGACTCTAGGAAAGGCGGGGATTAAAAAGAGAAGATCTTGAATGAACCATTTCAGACATTTTGAATTATAAAGCTGAATCTTCTATGAATATTATCAAAATTAGAGATTTTTTTATTTGTAGATGCGTGTAAACCTGTTATATACTAAATGAGAAACCTTTAAATGTATGTGGGATGACAAATTGAAATGCTCTTTTTTTTTATTAGGTGGTCAAATCGCACGTGTTCGACTCAGCGGAGAGTAGAACGACACAGGCAGCAGAATGAACATCTGGTGCTGGACAATGAACTCAAAGAGGTGAGACGACGGCATTTCTTTGTCTTCAGCGCATCTTCTCCTTTCTTTTCATCCTGTTCTGTGTGCAGCCTTTGATTTGCTCCCAGCTTGAGTCTTTTTACTTACTTTGTCTCTTTTTGACTGGTCATATGCAAGTTATTCTGCCATCCATTACTGACCTTCATATTAATACAAACCCCTAAGTTAACTTTCTTCTGTTAAGCTTAAGGCTCTATTTTTTACTCTGGAACTCATTTAAAAGGCTGAAGAAAACAATTTTATTATTTTTTCTGACTTCAAATCCTGTCTACAAACATTGAATTATTTTAAACCGGAGCATCCCATTATTATTGACATTTTTATCAAAGTGAACGAACTACAGAAATCCCACCTTCGGATTTAAAACCACTAATAAAAGGCTATATTCTTAACAAATGGCAAGCAGAATGGGATCAGGACTTAGAAAATAAACTTTTTGAAATTCAGCCAGAAATAGGAAGAAAATCCTATTTATTTTTTGACTCAAGACATGATGAGGTTGTTTATAGAAGATGCCGTATTGGACATACACGAGACTCACACATGAACATTTACTCAAAGGGGAAAGTACTCCCAAAATGTCAATACTGCAACAGAGATCAAACTGTTAAACATATACTTGTGGAATGCCCTATTTGTAATGTTATCAGACAACGTTTTTTATCTGGAGAGACTTTAAATGAAATATTTTTAAATATAAACTGTTTTAGATTTTTATCTAATTCTCATTATTATTATAATTTCTGTATTTTTTCTTGTGTATTATTTATTGCTGTGTATGACATTTAATTGTTAGAATTATATTTTTTAATAATTTTAGAAAAGTGGTGTTTATAAAATGGTAAACTTGATCTGTTTTTTTGCCATGACATAGCTGATATGGCAATAAACTCAAAATCCTCTCTCTCTTTCTGTGGAGCTTAAATGGAGAAACTGTCAATGTTTTATATGCCATTGAAATGAATAGGAATCTTGTTATAGTTATTGTTAAATAAAAACTATTTGAAAAAATATTAGTCATTAAAATAAAGTGGAAATAGTAAAAAAAAATTGAATGACTAGTGAAATTTCATAAATGTAAATACTAGAGATGCATTAAATTTTAATTATGAGCCAAATTTTGTGTGTAATTGTGGTATTATGTTATATTATATTATATGTTATGTTATATATTATATTATATTATATTATATTATATTATATTATATTATATTATATTATATTATATTATATTATATTATATTATATTATATTATATTATATTATATTGTAGTTTTGTATCAGAAGTAACATAACAAATTGGAGAAAAACAATATTTTACACCAAACGGTGTATTATTCTCCATAACATTGTTCTCCATAATCATTCAGCTCCTTTCACAATCATTCAGTCTGACTCACAGAAGTAGTCTTTAGGGCTAGAACTAATTTACAAGTCAAATTTCATGTAAATGTCTCCTGATGAATCATACTTGGTGCAAAGCAATCTGCCCGTTTTCATTTCTTCATTTGTCTCCATTTTCTTTAACTTCTCGCTTGTCTTATCTTGTCTGACTGCCTGGCGTTCATTAGCATGCTGCATTTTTTTCTTTTCTATTGTTTCTTCACCCTGTCTGTCTGTGTGTTTTTCGTTGGGATGCTGTGGGGTGTGGGTCGTACCACCTCGCAACAGGTCGAGGGGTGTTTGCTCCTGCAGAACTCTATGGCTTTCTGGGAGTGGGATAAGGCGCCACCCCCGCCTGTTAAACCACCTAAAAAGTCCTTCTCGGCCTGCTGTCTGGTATGTGGAGGCCTGCCGTTATGTATGACCGACTTCAAACATTCCTAACACGCCCTTAACAAACTCCTCCCCAGCGTCCAGATTGCTGAAACCCAGTGACCTCTGAACTCAAAACCTGCCCTGGATTCTCCCCCCACATGCTCTTACAAAGTTTCAGTAGTGAGCGCTTACCAGCCTAGTCACTCCACAATCACAAATCCCACACGACCAAACAGCAAAAATAAATCCTCTGCTTTATTTTTAACCCCTTGGTGTCCCCTCCCCCTAGGTATCTTGTTAAAGGGATAGTCCACCCCCCAAAATAGAAATTGTATCATTATACAATACGTAATCTTTTGCACATGAAAAGGTTCTTTTGAAGAATGCTGATAACTAGTTTTGGTTCCAATTGACTCCCAATGAATGGAAACGGAGAATGTTTAGTTTCTGTGTGTTTCATTTTGAGTGTTACTTTAATACAAAGCATATATTTTTTAAATATTGAGCATTTTCCAGCCTAGTCGCTTAACAACCCCTCCACAAGACTCATCCAAATAAATCCTCCCACATGACACATCCAAATAAGACACATCCTCTACTTTATTTATTATAACCCTTGTTATCAACCCTTATCTTGTTAAAGGAAAAATGTGCCCAAAAATTGGATGTTCTGTCATATTTCAATACTTCTATGGCTTTATTTCTTCTTCAGAACATAAAAAAATCCTATATTGTAGAACGTAACCAACCAAAAGTTTTGTTTGCTGTTGATTTCCAATTGTATGGATCGGAAAAGACAATGCAATTCATTCGTTTTGGGTAAATTGCCCCTTTAATTCAAAGCAAATACTTTCAAACTAGTGCGCACTTAATGGTGTATACACTAGATATTGTATACGGACCCAGAGCTTGCGTCGATAGGGCCGCCACATTTGTACAGTGCTCCCAGGGCAAATGTCATTCAACCGAACTAGTCAACTGCAAAGCCATTGTGAAAATGCTGGACTTTAGTGCTGTGTATGGGTGTAGTAATGAGCAAACAAAGAAAACAAAGCACAAAGGCAGAACATTTCATAGATAAGGTTTCATTTTTTAAGTTTTTTGTATGTTACAAACTTTTGTGCTTAAGTATTGATGATAATTCAGTCACTACTGCACTGATTATAAGTAAAAGTAGCACCAACTCGCACTAAATTCTAGGCTTATGCTAGTTTTATTTAATAAAAAAAAAACAACAATGTAAATGAGGTACAACAACAAGATGCTGCTGTGCCAGAAACTTGTTTTATTGTCGGCTAAGAGAACGAGTCGTTCATAACGGGGATTCATTCACAAACGAATCGCTCCCTCAGTTCGAATTAGAAGTAAAAGCGGTAGAGGGGGTGTGTTTGTTTCAGGACACGGATTAGATCAAACGTAACATGGAGAGAGGATAATACATTTCCATGCACACAAACACATGCTTTTTATCGGCAATACCCGTGCACTCACTTATTCATCGATGTAGAAAAGTGATCATTATAATTTTCTGAATTAAAAAAAATATTGCAGACTGACCACCAGGAAAAATCCCGATCATAGATATATGTAAATATGTGTATATATCTCTGGCTCAAGGTCAAGTTCTCCACTGCACCTTGATCTCGCATTCATTTCAAAGGAGCGCTACCCTGTACTAAAATGGCGGCTCTATTGATGCATTCCTTCCAATAGACAACAATAGCGGAGCCGACATCTAATGAAAATATCTATAGTAGGCACTTATCAGCCTAGTCCACCAAAAATGGAAATTCTGTCATTATTCCATAGGTGTCTGACTTTATTTTAATTTTGAAGAGTTTTGGTTCCAAAGTAATTTTGGTTTCCATTGACTTTCATTGTTTAGACAGAGAGTGCAATGGAAGTCAATGGAGTGAAAGATGTTTGGCTTGATTTCATTTAATTTTGAGTCAGCCATACCTTTAATACAAAGCAAATATGTTAAGCTTAGTGACAACAGTCACAAACACAATAAATCATCTGCTTTGTCCCGAGTTATCCCTTTTAAATGAATAGTCATCCCAAAATGGATGTTCTGTCATCATTCCATATGTGTGTGACTGTATTACGCATTTAAGATAGAAAAGGAAGCTAATTTGAAGAATTCTTTGCTTCTCATTGTCTTCCATTGTGCTTTTAGTGCATACAATGGAAGTCAATGGTAATCTATATCTCTTTAAAATAAAGCAACTTTTCCACCAGCTACTTGATTCAAACTAAGGCAGAGTGTGTTAAGTCTTTCGAAATATGTTTGGTCCCTCACATGTCTCTATGCTGATCTCTGTGTATAGAAATACATGCAGGAGGCCCGTAACCTAGGGAAGAACCTGCGACAACCCAAACTATCAGACCTGTCCCCTGCCGTCATCGCACAGACCAACTGGAAGTTTGTGGAGGGTTTACTGAAGGAATGCAAGATGAAGGTGAAGATGACTTTGATATGCTTATATACTTATAAATATGCATATATAGCTTATAAGTAGATTTATGTGTTTTCTTCAAGCATATTTAACCTGATTTGATGACATTTTGCAATGAAAGACCTAAAAAGTAGTTTGGAGTTGTTTTCCTAATTATAAAACAATTTTAATGGTAAAATCCTACCTTCAGCCTTACTATTGTTTTTTTTTTAAATTTATAGTAGAATTTTCTTTATTGTGTTTTGCTGTCAACCTTCTTTTCTATTATTATTTTATTTAGATATTTATCCTTTATACTGTAGTTTTTATGGTTCTGTTTAAGTAATATTTATATAGAAAATATGATCATATCCTTAAATAGTCATTCCTCTGTTCTAAACAATCATCAGTCTGACTGTGAAGTATCTTACAGGAGACGATTGTAAGTTAATAAGTATAATCACTACCATTTATTAATTCAAAAGCTTGAACGCACATACAAATGTAAATCTGCCTCATCAGTCTCTGTGTAATGCTTTATTAATAGCCTCATCCAGTAAACCACTTCACAAGCCATAGAAATCCATTGTTCAATAAAAACGGTATCAGAATTCAAGAATATAATTACTCGTCTGATCCTCATGTCTGCTGAATTAAGATTGAAATGTCTGGCATGTTGTTTTTAATGGGTGTTTCAGACCAAGCGCATGTTGGTGGAGAAAATGGGGAGAGAGGCTGTCGAACTGGGTCACGGAGAGGCAAACATCACCGGCCTGGAAGAAAACACGCTTATAGCCAGTCTGTGTGACCTGCTGGAGAGAATATGGAGCCATGGGCTTCAGGTTAAACAGGTGAGACGCAAACAAATGGAAAAGCAATTCAGATTATAACACATGCAACACAATCCTGATTGACGTTGTGTGCTTTCATCCTTGTTCACAGGGAAAGTCTGCACTTTGGTCTCATTTATTGCACTACCAGGCGAGAGAAGAGAAAAACGAACAGCAGGCGGAGTCTCCAGGTCAAAGATTTATAATTCCCACAAATTCCTACAAAAACTTATTCTCACACCGAATGCGCTTTTCTGTTCTGAGAACGCAAGGCACACTACACTGCCGTTTTTTGTTGACAACTGTGCTTTTTATGTCGCTAGGCAACCTTAACCGTCATCTATGATGCGTTTGACGCTTGTCATCATCTTAAATCTTTGAAAGTTTTTTAATATTAAGATTTTTTTTTAAATGTGTGTTTATTTATATGTATTTATGTATGTATTATATCCTCTTTGCATGAAATTACCAAAAAAACTAATTAAAGCGTGTGCAAGTCAATTGAAATGCAGCATCTATGGACAGGACAGTCAATTTGACGTTGTTCTCTCTTCTGGCTGCCGTTATCAGTTTTACACAATTCTTTTCCTTTTTCTGAACGTCTTGGTAACACCATCGTAGAGTTTTTCGTTTATTATTTCAGCAAATTGGATTATAAAAAATTATTTGTTGTACTCTCCCATTTGCTGCACTCTAAGTTTACCCAACTGTGACGACTTCTGCTGCTGAGAAAAGTCTCTGTAGTAATCTTGACAATACAAGCACTGCTGTCACTTCAACGGAAACCGTGCTTCTACTTTCACTTGATTGGACAATGAAAAAAAGATGTGATGGACGTATCAGAGTTGAATTGAAAAGCTTTTTTCAGTTTTTGAATTTTCCGCTCGGGGTTGAATTTTTTTTCAACAGCAGGTGCACAGAGCGCATAATGCATAAGCAGTGCGCAAAACACTCGCAGCCATTAGAAAACCATTCAAAACACCATTCAGAGGCACCTCTTATCACAATAAGCGTGTTCGGTGTGATTGACCCCTAAAACAGTATTATTCTGTTAAAAAAAACCTGTGCATTTTGGGTAATCTTGATGTTTTTGAGAGTTTCCAGTGGCAGAAAACTCGAGTTGACTCTCAAGATTACCCAGATCAAGATTAATCAGAATGCACTGTTTTTTTATTTGTTTTTTTTGTGTGTTTTTTTTAATTACCTTTAATTTTTAATTAGTTTTAATGACAAAAAATATTTGACCATTTTTTTACACTGTAATTGTTCACAATAATTTATAAAAAAAAAAAAAGCCACAAGTTGTGGTTATGAACTATACTAAACCTGTTTTTTATCCTGCCACAGTGTCTAATGGCCAGGAAAGACGGAAAACTGAATCCAGTGTTGGTCTTCCTGGATTACGTGTGTCCGTCATACAGGATATGAGGTTTGTTTATCGCTTGATGGTGTATTATAGTGTTTTGGTTGTGGAATAATTCAGTTTGGTAACTTATGAGATGATAATGTTTAAAAAATGATGTTTTTTCACACCCACAATGTTCACAATGTTTAAAGGCTTGTGGCCTTTTAAATACACATAGTTTTTCTCTTACGTAAACATACTTTCTGTGTCTCTTTTAACTTCTCAGACACATTCAGAGCATGGCAGAGATTAAGACTGATGTAGGTCGAGCACGTGCCTGGATCCGTCTGTCTCTGGAGAAAAAACTTCTTTCCCAGCACCTCAAACAGCTGCTGTCAAACCAGGCCTTAACCAAGTACGTTCCACACACTTTTGTGCACCTGCGAGATTGAAATTTGGGGCTTTTTAAGCTTTTTCATAGTTTAAATGCTACTTTCTTCACACTTTATCAATTTGTGTCTATAGATTTTGATTACAATGTCTATTTTTCTCAAAATGAGCTTGTTCACTTACACCAAAGCTTAAAACACCACTTCAGCATCACTTCATTTTTTAGTTCACATTTTAAGTTACATGTCCATACATAATTTGCTTGATTATATACATTTTATTCTTCAAAATTGTGAAAAAAAAAATTGCATTATGTTCTGAATTATGCAGGAATGAAAGTAGATTTGCTAAATATGTCAGAAATATGTGCTTAAAATCAATGCATATAAACACATATTTAATGAAGTAATGTCTTTGCGTATTTAAACTGATAATTTGAGAAAACGTAATACAAAAAGGTTTGCAATTGTTAATGAAATCAATTGACTGGGGAAATATAGTAATGACTGTTGTTTATGCTTTTTTTTTTTACCTTAACACACAACCAAACACCTAGACTCGCCATAAAACATCCTCTGAGTGATGCAAACAAGTACACACACGCTGGCCTGTTTCACGAAACTGCAGCTGTTTTTAAGTTTTGCTCTGTTCCCACAGGAAGCTCTACAAACGTTACGCTTTTCTTCGCTGCGAGGAGGAAAAAGAGCAGTTTCTCTTTCATCTCCTGAGCCTGAATGCTGTGGACTACTTCTGCTTTACCAGCGTCTTCACTACTATAAGTACGTCCTGGAGAAACACACACATTTAATGTAAACAATGTAAGAATGTGAGGATTTAAATTTTTTTATCAAGTGTAACAAACACAAAACTTCTTTGATTTATTGTATGTGAGATGCACTATAATAAAAATAATAATAATAATAAATATAATTCTATAAAGTTTTATGCATCCACTGAAACTGCATGAACTAAAATGTATATCTTTTGGATTTAAGAATTAATATTGAGTCATTAAATTTAGGATATAGAAAGCTTTCTTTTACATTATTTCCACACATGCATTAGGTAATTATGTGTATTTTTTTTTCTGAATTAGTGAAATTTGCTTTTTTGTACAGATAAAGATCATTCTAATGTTCATTCTAATAATAAAAATGTAAGTTACATATGTTGTAAAAAATATACATGTTAATAATGTATATATATATTCTAAATTAAAACAAAATCATACATTTCTTTAATTTTAAATACGAATTTTAACATTAAAATACTTCTAAAATTGTATATAAAGTTACTGTGAAATTATTTCCTAAGTGATGTTTAATCGAGATGTTTTAAACATAATTATTTATATAATAGTACTAATAATACTAATAGTAATGAACTAATTGCCATGCTGACAGTGCAAAATGTTTGACTAGTTATTTACAAGATATTAAGATACAATTCAAATATTTGACTAGTTATTTACAAGATATTAAGATACAATTCAAATATTTGACTAGTTATTCACAAGATATTAAGATACAATTCAAATATTTGACTAGTTATTTACAAGATATTAAGATACAATTCAAATATTTGACTAGTTATTTACAAGATATTAAGATACAATTCAAATATTTGACTAGTTATTTATTGAGTTATTAAGATACCGGTATTCAGCTTAAAGTGCAAATATAATGCTTAATTTGGATTTCTTTGAGAGGCTAATAATATTGACCTTACCAGTTAAAAAAAGAATAATAATTTTGTTATTCCAGCCAAACTAAAAGAAATACGATATAAAAATTATAATAGGAAATAGTGTGTGAAAAATGTTAAACATCGCTTGGAAAATATTTTAAAATAGAATAAAAAATGTACAGGTGGGCTAATAATTTAGTCTTTAACTGTAAATTGCTAAAAATGAAAAGCATGAAATTAAATTATCCTTAAGCTAAATATTTCTTATTCCATTTTAATTATCTTTGGAAACATAAGTGTTGCTGGATAATTATATGCCTAGAAATATATATGAAGTGTGCCAAGAGCACTGTATAAAAAAGCCAGTGTTGTCGCATGTTATGTTTTAGTTTAAGCATTATTATGGTAAAGTAAACAGTTGTTAGACTGACCTTCGCATATAGCGTCTTTTTTCCTCAAATTATTCAAACTTTCACTAACACACAGTAGCTTGCAATATATATTTTTTCATTCATCATAAACTCACTTTGTTTTTGTGTGATGTTTCGTTTAGTTTCCACCTAATTTATGTTGTTTTCTCATTGTAAGTGATCCCGTACCGGGCTGTGATCATCCCCATCAAGAAGCTGAGTAACGCCATGACCACGTCCAACCCCTGGCTGTGTGTGTCAGGCGAGCTGGGCGACTCCGGCATCCTGCAGATCACCAAAAACATACTGGAGATGACTTTCGACGTGAGTTTCAGCTCAGAAACTGATACACGCTGCTTTATTTCGAGTTTTCCTGTGGGACTGAAACAATCACCCATCCTGTCTTCTGCAAATTTGAGCTTGTTTACGGCTCTTTCGAACACCTGCTGCATTGAAATAAATTAAACTCAATCTGTAAGGAAGTAGAATAAAAGTAACAAAGTCAATGTTATGATAACTAGTCTAAATGCTTAACTTGTCTAAGTTATGTTTAAGCATTCTTATTAATATTTTTAGTTTTTATTACAGCAGAACATAATTCTTATGTTCATCCTTAATTTTATTTTATTTCTGTTTGTATTCTCAGTGCAAAAAACATTCATGATGTTTAAATAATGTACAGTTTTGGGTTTATCGAGAATTTTATGTTTCAAATAAGAACTTAAGATCATATTAATGTCAGTAAACAGTAAATAATCTAAAGAAATAGGCTAAAATAAGGCTTTTTGAGCTTTTGGACGTGATTTTTTTCTTGCTACTGAAATGATTCTCTTGGTGTTCAAACTTCAAACTGATTGAAACCTCTAAATACTGTGTTTCTGTAAGTTTTGTGTCTTCCCGTCTCACAGAATCGGTCAGTGTGTGTGTGTGTGTGTCCATCATGTTGTAACTCATTGTGTGTCCTCTCACAGTCTGCCTTTAGGCCTCACACGCACATCTCCATCGCCTTCAAGGTTAGCTGACCATCAATCCATTCTCTCTATTCATCCAGCTCTGCATTTCACTTCACCTCTTTCTCTCTTTCCATTCATCCACCTCTATTTACAGAGATCTTCTCTGTCTTTCCTGTGGGTTTCTTACTAGCTTTAAATCCTGTGATTGGTTTGCAGCTCTTTCCACTGACTTTTGATTTTTACATGCACTGTTGAAGGGAAACATGTAGATCATAGGTCCCAAACTGGATTCCTGGAGGGCCGCAGCTCTGCACAGTTTTGCTCCGACCCTAATCAAATACAGCTGATCCAACTAATCGAGGTGTTTAAGACTACAAGAGACTATTAAGCAGGTGTGAGTTATAGGTGGTTGGAGCTAAACTATGGCTGTTTCTGAATTCCAAGAACGCAGTGAACGGAGTTGCGTTCTTGTTGAGACCGCTCTTGCCAAGTTACCTCGGAAGAATGAACTCGGGAGACCGCGAGAACACAGAACTCATCCTGTGAGAAATGAGATGCTGCGTTCTTCCCGATGGTCACATGACCTTCACACGTTTTTAATAGAAATTTATTTAAACATTACAGCATTCAAACGATTTATTGTTTTTCCCCTTTTCTCAATTAATACTATGCATAAAAACCTTACAAATGTATGTTGAACAATATAAATAAAACTCATTTTATTACATTCATTTCAGCAAATATACACCGTTAATGTGTTTATGCCTTTATTAAGATTTTCATGGTGATGTTTACTTTCATCGTTTCATTTAGGGAAACTCCTGAGACAAATAAGTTACATCCCCGAACTTAAATAACAAATCTATATAAAATGCTGTGCTTCCCACCTCCTTCATTCAGTCACGATGACTTTTGGCACTTCTCGAGCGAGTTTTGCGCTTAAGTCTGCATTGATGCGTCCTCGATATCAAGAACACATCCAGGAACTTTCGCACGTCCTCTGTTCTTGCAGTCTTGAGATTTTTAACTGAAATTTTGGCAGTTGATGATTACGTTACACGAGAACACAGGAACACTGAAGAACATATATTGAGAAACAGCCTATGTGGAGCTGCAGCCCTCCGGGAATTGGGTTTGAGACCACTAATGTAGATTGACATGAAAATGCAAAATTATCATCCATATTTTTTATTAATCATAACATAACATAACACAACATTTATATATATATATATATATATATATATATATATATATATATATATATATATATATATGTATATATATATATATATATATATATATATATATATATATATATATATATAGCATAACTAATATAAATGTCTCATGTAAATCTAAACAAATGTGTTGTTTTTTGCATTAAACTTTTATTAAATAATATTTATCTCCTGATTAAATTTATACTTGAATTATAATAAAAATATATTAAAGATTTTTTTAAATGATGATTATTAATAATTCGATTTTTTTTTTATTTGATTTATATATTTTTTATTATGCACATTATTAAATGGTATAACATTATCACATAGTACCCAATACTATCACATTATTCATTATTAGACGCTTTTTAATGCATCTTTTTATATTTCTTGAATATAAAAATAAAATATTCTTATATTTTAATGTGTGTAAATATTTTTTCAGACATATTATATTTTTAGTATTGTTAAACATATATTAAAACACTTTTTTCCCCCTTTATTTTGTTCCTAAAATGTTTGTGCTTGTCTATTTATTCTATATACTCACCAAAGTTCCAAAGCTATATATATATATTTTCAGTTTTACCTCAATTATAAAAAATTTGTGTCTTCATTCCCTAAATGTTTTATTTTTTTATTCAATTATTTTTTTTTAGCACTGGTAGGTTGCATAAAATGTTTACCATGGACAAACCCAGTGATATATACTGTACATGCCCTTACAATCTCAGTGTTCATCCCATGTTCACTCTCTTCTTAAACACATTATCTCTCTCTTTCTCTTTCTCTCTCTCTTGGTTTACAGTGCCAGAATCTGGGCAAGCTGACCACTGTTCAGCTGGGTCATGATAACTCCGGCTTGCTGGCCAAGTGGCTGGTTGATTGCGTCATGGTCCGTAATGAGATCACCGGACACACGTACAAGTATGGCTTTCATCAGCCTCTCCATGCACTTGTTGAGCTCAGTTTCTGAGTCCAAACACACTATCACATGCTAAAAGTGAACAAAACAATGCTACTAATATACTCTCACAGTGTGCTGTGATGCTATTAAAAACCATGAAGGTAGTGTTTATATCCATGCCTAATCAAATAGTCAAATATTGGTCTCTTTGTAGAGAACAGAACAACATTTAGGAAAAGATTAGCTCTAATATGTGAAATGACTTATCAATGGTCATAAACAGCTGTTGAGATTTGAGTTTTTCAATTAAAATGAGAAGAGGCTTTGGGCTGGAAGCAGTTTTTCATAAGTCAGAGTCTTGTTTTTGTCAACTATTGTCTGGTGGTCTTCCTGCAGGTTTCCCTGTGGCCGGTGGCTGGGCAAGGGTGTGGACGATGGCAGTCTGGAGCGAGTGTTGATTGGAGAGTTTGTGGTGCCGTGCGGCGATGATGAAGGAGGTCGAGGGTCTAAAACACCACCGCTCCAAAGATCGCCCTCCCAGATTCGGAGAATCAGCATCACTTCACTCACCGGAAGAGGAAACAGTCAGTTTCGATTCTGTTTTTTAATTTTTTGAAATGGATAATTTACTCAGAAATAGCAATTCTGACATCATTTACTTGTTCCAAATCTGTTTGAGATTCTTACGTTGAACATAAAAGCAGATATTTTGAAGAATGTTGAAAACCGGTAACCATTGATTTTCATAGTTATGGTTGTTCCAATTATTGTCGATGGCTTTTTTTTTCCAGCACTCTTCGGAATATCTTGTGTTGTGTTTGGAACTTGTGTGTGATTAAATATTGAGTAAATTTTAGAGATGAATATTATGTGTGAGTAAATGTGAATATTGAGTGGGAGTAAATGTGAAATTGTGAATTATTATTATTTTTTTCAGTGTATTATCTCTTTAAGTCTTTTGTTTTCGTATGGGAGGGCTGGAAAATGATCTTGGGCTTATAGTGACGTCTAGTGGTTTAAATGTAGTATTACACAAATGTACTTTTCTGCATTCCTATAGGCATTTTTCTTTTTAATTTTAGGTTTTGGCTGTGTTTATACAAACAGCATGCCTTTTAAGCAAAAAACAAACATATATTTGTACATAAATCTTTATTAAACCATCTACCAAATATTGTTCTTCTCAGGAGTTTAATGACAGAATTACGGAAACCTGTTGAAACTGTGGTATTTAAGTGAAAACTGATACATTATTTGTTAATAGACTTTTATTTTGTTTACAAGGGTTTGAAATGATAACTTTATTAATATTGTTATTTAAAATGTTTAATATTTTGGCACATTTGTTTGTGTGCTCTGAAGATCAAATACGTTAAAGGGACCGTTTGCCCAAACAGACTATTTATTCACCTCACATCAACTCACTATTTATTCACATTTATGAGTTTCCTTTATTTCTGTTGAACACAAAAGAAGATATTTTGAAAAATGTCAAAACGGGTAACCACTGATTTCCATAGCAGGAAAAACAAATACTATGGAAGTCAGTGGTTACAGGTTTCCAGCTTCCTTCAACATATCTTCTTCTGTGTTTGTATTAATATCAGAGCATGTTTTGTAAAGGGTTACAATATTTTCCTGTGATGAATGACATTCAAAAATCTCTATTAATAGTTGATTACTATTAATTAATTTATAAATGTAGAGTGTTTTTTAATTCTGTAGTCAAATGACTGGTGATTTGATCTCAAGGGAGCAATTTTTTTAAATGTAAAATTACAAATAAATGAAAAGAAATAGTTTTATTAGGGTATAGATGTAACATAATTGTGATCTATTTAAAAAAATATGAATGTGAAGTGCCGTTCATTCGTTTAGAGAAATAAAAAAAGATCCATCTTGTAAAATGTAATTCTCCTCCTTCTTTCTTCAGAACCAACAACCGTTCAGATCCAGGAATCTATCGGTGAAGCAGTCAACAATATAATTAAACATTTCCACAAACCAGAGAAAGAGGTATGACTTGTCTACTTATATATTACACTTCACATTTTCCACCTTTTTCTCAGTTAAATCTTTGTGTTGTTCTTCAGCGGGGCAGTCTCACGGTTCTGCTGTGTGGAGAAGGTGGTCTTGTTTGGGCGCTGGAGCAGTTTTTCCACCATGGGTTTCGTTCCGCTCGAATCTTCCAGAAAAATGTCTTTGTGTGGGATTTCTTTGGTAAGAGCTGATTATTAATTGTAGTTTGTTTTGACGTTGTAAAAGAATAACAGTTGTCATTAACACTACAGTTGATTATTTATTAATTTTTTAGAAGTTTAGTATAGAAAATTAATTTTGTTGTTTTAAAAATAATTTTTAAAACATAAAATCTTACAATACAAGTGTTATTACTAGTACTGCTTTTTAAATTTATGCTAGTCAGATTTATTTAAATGCTAAGTATATAAACAGTGGAAAACGTATGTTAGAATGTAGTCAGAAATATTAATGACAATTCCATTTAATGGAAAATTTAGGAATTTATAATTTAGCACAGAAGACATAAGATATTTATGTATTTTGGTTTTATACCTCCTCGCTCCTCCTCATTATTATGCTTTAGATTTTTTTTTGTAATTCGTTTTTATTGATTTCATTCAATACATAACAAAGTAATATAAATACATGTTACAGGTTAATACAAGTAGGTCTGTTACATGTACAGTTGAAGTCAGAATTATTAGCCCCCCTGTTTATTTTTTTTCCCCAATTTCTGTTTAACGGAGACGAGACTTTTTCAACACATTTCTAAACATAATAGTTTTAATAACTCATTTCTAATAACTGATTTATTTTATCTTTGCCATGGTGACAGTAAATAATATTTGACTAGATATTTTTTAAGACACTTCTAAACAGCTTAAAGTGACATTTAAAGGCTTAACTAGGTTAATTAGGTTAACTAGGCAGGTTAGGGTAATTAGGCAAGTTATTGTATAACAATGGTTTGTTCTGTAGAACAACAAAATCGAAACAACAACAACAAGGTCGAAAACAAATATAGCTTAAAGAGGCTAATAATTTTGACCTTAAAATATTTTTTAAAAAGTTAAAAACTGCTTTTATTCTAGCTGAAATATAACAAATAAGACTTTCTCTTGAAGAAAAAAAAATATTATCAGACACACTGTGAAAATTTCCTTGCTTTGTTAAACATCATTTGAGAAATATTATTTTTTTTTTAATTCAAAGGGGGCTAATAATTCAACTGTAAAACCAGAACATATACAGTAGGTAAAATGCACAAAAATACTAAATTAGGAGGAAAAGAGAACCAAGTAGATTAAAAATGATTAAATAATGATAATAATGAAGAAGAAAAAGAATGAAAGTTTATATTATTGTTACATGAAAATACATTGCCACTTAAGACCAAAAGTCTTCCCAAACTGGGCTACACGCTTTTGTCTTTGTCTTATCATTTGTAAAGTAAAGTAAAGTAAAAGTTTGTACGAATCTGTTTTAGTCATTATATTGACTCATTGTTTTAAATCTTTTAGAAATTTATGTTAAAAATGTGACTGCCATTACTTTTAAAATACTTTAATCATAAATATACAGTTGAAGTTTTATTTTTATTTTTTAAATATTTCCCAAATGATGTGTAACAGAGCAAGGAAATTTTCACAGTATGTCTGATAATATTTTTTTTCTTCTGGAGAAAGTCTTA
Organism: Danio aesculapii; assembly: GCF_903798145.1. Taxonomy (NCBI): domain Eukaryota; kingdom Metazoa; phylum Chordata; class Actinopteri; order Cypriniformes; family Danionidae; genus Danio; species Danio aesculapii. Next base: position 42,679,255 of record NC_079438.1, read on the forward strand.
TTTGTTTTATTTCGGCTAGAATAAAAGCAGTTTTTAATTTTTTAAAAACCATTTTAAGGTCAAAATGATTAACCTCTTTAAGCAATGTTTTTTTCAATAGTCTACAGAACAAACCATCATTATACAATAACTTGCCTAATTACCCTAACCTGCCTAGTTAAGCCTTTAAATTGCACTATAAGCTGTATAGAAGATTGAGAAATCAGTTATTAAAACTATTTTGTTTAGAAATGTCTTCACTCCGTTAAACAGAAATTGAGGAAAAAAATATACAGGGGGGCTAATAATTCAGGATAGCTAATAATTCAGATTTCTGTACATTTAATGATGTTTTTAGGTTTATAAACGATGTATGTGTGTTGTACAGAGAGAATAGTAGCATTTCTGGAGAACAGAGATCAAACTGGAGACCTGCAAGAATCCCCCGAGCCTCTCAGCCTGAATAGCGAATCTCTCTGTCGATACGTCAACGCTATTAACAACATGCCACGCAATATCGGCAAAGACGGCAAATTCCAGCTGCTAGTTTGCCTCGGCGCGAGGTGAGGACACATACATGTTGGTTCATGTTTTTCAATAGGGTATATGCAGGACTTTTAATTTGAAGTAACCCTGCTCAAGCGCTTCCAGTGAACTCCCATTACAAAATCACAGTGTTTAACGTCTGTTTTCTTTAAAAATCAATGATCTTTACTGGCTGATTGATATACGATATAAATTGGGTCTCAGAATGTACGAAAAGCACTGCATTAAATTACATTGTTCCACATCATGTGTTTAAAATCTGAAATTTTATTTTACCACAGTATTTTCAATGGAATTTCTGCGCTAGTATGACATCGCTTGTGTTTAAACGGCATTTCATTTCATTTTATGCTTCAACAACTAAATGAATGCTTAAATCTTTTTAACTGATTACATTTTAATTACATTACAACATTGATTCTGTAAAAGGAACCGTATGAAATTGAAAATAGTCACAAAAACCTTTCACCAGAAGTTTTCAACACTAGCTGTACATATACCGTATAAAACACAACAAAATAAATGTAAAATGTGTTTCTTTTCTCACCCACAGAGATCGATTATTACCCCAGTGGCTCCCTCTACTGGCCGAATGCCCTGTCATCATGCGTATGTATGAAGAAAACGCTTTACTTCGGGACAAACTCACCGTAAGCTCTCTCCTCGGCGTCTTAGAAACGCTACATGATTTCCCCATTACGCTGGAGACTTCGCTTACCAAAAGCGTCGAGCTGTAATTCAGCACGGCGTAGTTCAAATCAGACTGCTGCCATCTTCAGGACTAAAACGGTATTACAAGTTTGCTGTTTTTTTTTTTTTGTGGAGATTGACTGAAGACTCTCTTTCACCCCCAAAGAAATGAACTCTGAACTTCAGACGTGTGTTTTGTAGCAGTATTTGGAGTCGTGCTCTTTCTTGCCGAACATTTTAAGAAGACCTGTGGATTTATTTAGCTTTCGAAAACCTGTGGTCATTTGTCTGCGATCGAGTCGCATCTGCTTCAGATCATGCGCTGACTTTGTAAAACACTTTTTATTTTGATGACTGCTGAGGAGCCTTAGTATGGACCGATTATATTCAGTTAATCAGCGTCGGATTATACTTGAGGAATTCACACAACATCGAGTGTTTATACGAACTGAACTGTTTAAGCTGATGCTGTTTGTTGGCGAGTAATAGTTCCTGTTTTGAACGTGTTCATACTTCATTTTCAGAGAAAACGGTCATTCCTATAGGATGTGAATCGCTGGATGTTACTAAATGTGTGATCTATGGGGTCTGGTTGAACACTTTAAGGAGATGTTTATTTTGCCAATGAGTATTAACTTCATTCTTAGCTACTTCGGTGGGTTTCAACTGGCTTACGTTTAAGAAAGAAACACTGGAAATCATTCAAAGCAATAACAAGCCCTTATTTGCCATAAACCTTCAAATTACAGTATCCTGTGGGGTGTAAATCCTCATATTTACCACTTAATTAAGCGTATTACTTTGTAAATCCAAGTTGATTACTACAGAACTTGCACAGCGCTTAGTTATTAAGTAAAACTCATATTATTTTATGATCAATTTTAATCCTTCTGAGAGAAATCGACAAGTGTTGCAGGATTAAAAATGGCTTAGCGTTACTTTTTGTTTTTAAGACGCTCTACATTTAATCCGTATGTATGCGAACACTCAACCTGTGTGTTTTATTTCCTTTCTATATTTCTTTTATAGTTACTCGGATTGTTTGTAAGTATTTATTTTCAGAGGAAACTTTTGAGACACTGGTTATTATTGAGTATCTTGGGGTTGCAGTAAGCTGACACTGAATCATTTATTTATTTTAGGTAAACTACTTTATCATGGGTTCGGAGTGTGTGTATAGGGTCGAATCCCACTCCATCTTGCGTAAAAAAAAATCCATGCGGGAACTGTCCACCTGTTTGCGGTGCTGATGCATGTGACGTTTTTTTTTTTTTTTTTACGTAGATCTCGGAGAAGAAGTACTGTTGCTGTAAATTAATTGATTCCTCTTCTAGATTCTTTCTGTGCATCAGTTTATTCCCTGTATAAAAGTGTTGCTCATATTATGAAATGCTCCTGGGTTTCTCCGTCATGTTTATATTTGTGAAGCAGCTCATTAAAATTGCTCCGTACATAAATCCGTATTGGAGTCATCTGTGATGTTGTTGATGAGTGGTGCGTGTCGACATCATTTCGGCATGCATTATATTCCAGGACAGCACTCAGGTCCTAGAGAACATTCCTGTATGAAGAGTCATTCCTTGTGGAGCTTTATTTTTAGTTTTAGGGACACGCTGATGGCATCTGTGAGATAAATGCTCTGCGCTTGGCTCAGAGAAGGCATTTTTATAATGGAAACCTATTTAGCTACTTACAGATTGACTACAGTGGTGACATCACTACCTATATGTATATAGACAACATTTACAGTACACTGTAAAACCCAACAGTCAACTTTATCAAATAAAATGAGTGTAGCTAACACAAAATTTACTCATTCTGCTCATCTGCTCATTTGAAAAGAGTTTTGAACTCAGTGTTGAAGTTAATGAGTTAGATAATACCTCAATACTACATTTTAAATCGAGCAACTTCACAGTACTCGTATAGATTTTTTTTTAACTCAAATGGTTTGTAGCAATCGGTTTCCTCAAACGGTTTGAGTTGCTGTAACTTATTGGGTTTTGCAGTACTCAGTTGATTTGAGTTCTCTTCATTTATTGAGTTTTACTGTGCTCAATTTGCTTCGTTTACTTAAATGGATTAAGTTTACAGTTCTCGTTAGGATTAATTTATGAACTTAAATGGTTCGTTGCAATCGGTTTCCTCAAACGGTTTGAGTTACCTTAACTTTTACAGTGTTTTACAGTGTGCATAAGGGTAAGAAGCAAAGTTTGGTGTCTCTCTTACTTGATTTGTGGTTGCAAATACATTTTAAAGAAATAGTTCACCCCTAAAAGATTTAGTTTACTACTAACTTGTTTTCTTTTGAAGGACAGTAAAGAGGTTTTCCTGTGTGTGAAACGGTGGTTCTTAGCAATTCAGAAAATGATGCTTGGCAGTTCGTAAAAATCAACAGCTACTGGCACATTGATAGTAAGAAAAGCACTGAAAAATGATTCATTGGAATTACTAATTTTGTTTAAGGTAAGGGGTTGCAAACGATTTATATAGGCTGAATTTAAACAAATTAAGTTGAACATACTAAATTTAATTTGTTCAATACAATAAATATTTTTTTTCAATGTACAGGCAAAACTACATTAATATCTGTGGCTCTTGATGCTCTGGACTGTTCGTCGAGACTCTGGATTAAAGGTAATGAAGGTGTAAATAACTTTCAGATATTTTGTCATCTTGGAATTATATGGTTCTGTCTGCATTCTGAAGGATTTTAGGATATTGAGCTTCAAAGTTTTTGAATTCCATATAGCAAACAGTTTGTGTGTAACATTTGTTTCTTTAAATAAAGTTTTCAAATGTAAACCACTTATAAAACAACATTCCATAATGTAAATGAGTTGTCATTTAATAAGAATATGACAATAACTCAATTTTGACAAAATGTCAGATAGAACCTTATAATTCTAAGGTGACGACTTGTATATGCTGGGCGTTTCACTTCTTCACTTCATAAGACCTCAGTGTACCTATCACAGGTTGTTATTTTGTTTTGGCTATGTATGTTTTTGGTCCTGGGCATTGACTTTTATATAATCACCAAGAACCACAGTTTTAGCTAGAAAATCTTTAACAGATAAATGTCTTCAAATGTTCTGCTAAAAAACAAAGTAACTTGCATCTCTGTAAATGTGTATTTATACTATATAAAGAACATCAACTTTTACAGTTTTTCTGGATAAATTTACAAATCAATATAGAAATGAGCAATTATAATTAATAAATATGTCACATCTCAAATTGTATACTGTATACAGGCCTGTAGCGAGCCTGGTGAAAAGAGTGTTCTTCACCTTATTTTCTATTTAATTATCAGTTATTATTATTATTATTATTATTATTATTATTATTATTAGTGTAAAAATACTTCAATTACAGTGCAAATTATTTCCTTCCCATGTTGATATAATAATAATAATAATAATAAATAATAATAATAATACTTTTGTTTTGTGGCAAGTACAAGTATTGTTTATTACACTGTAAAATCCAAAAAGTTAAGGTAACTAAAAACATTTGAGGAAACCGATTGCAACAAACCATTTAAGTTGAAAAACTAATCCTTATGAGTGCTGTGAACTTAGTCCATTTGAGTAAATGAAGAGAACTCAAACTAACTGAGTACTGTAAAACCGATTGCTACAAACCATTTGAGTTAAACTAATCTAAATGAGTACTGTGAACTTACTTCATTTAAGTTAAAGTTAGGAGGTATTTAATTAACTCATTTCCTTCAAAACTCTTAACTTTCAGTCAATTTTGAGTTAACTACACTCATTTCATTTGATAAAGTTGACTGTTGGGTTTTGCTGTGTATTAATAGCGAACACAACTTATACTTGTCATAAATAAATGACTAAAACTTGTTACACCTAAAATAACTAAATTCATTTATCACTGAAAACTGCCATAAATTAAGTTTGTCAAACTTAATTCATTTAATTGTAACAAGTCAAAGTAATTTGTTTACGTTTTCTCTTTTTAACGGTGTGCACTGTAAAAAATGCTGTGTTCAGTTTGTGTTGGGACAACTAAAGGAATTAAGTTAACTTATTAGTTTTTACAAATTTAATTGGATTGAACATAAAACAATTAAGTTGTTCCAAAAATCTCAAGAATTGTGTTGTTTTGACACACTTTAAATACATAGAACAAACAGCTAATGTAATTTTTGGAGCATAATAAGTAGTCATTCTCTTCTCACACCGTTTTCACTTTCAATATAGTATACAAGTAGGCATATTTGAGTATATCATTATAAAAAATCTGTTTTTTGCAAGCTGCTTACAGTTGTATATTAGCATTTTGTTTTTATTTTTAATTTATTTGATTTATTGACTGATTGATAGACAAATATTTGAATTGGACATTATAAACTAACAAACACTGAGTTACAAACAAAACAGTCTAGGCAGTCTCCATATAGGCTATATACACTTGACAGACTGCTGCTCCAGGGAATGATTTCTTATTCCTAAATTCTTCTGTATTTTTGAGAAAGTGTTACATTTATAGGTCTAATGTCGTTCAACTCCTCCAGTGTTCTCATTACGTGCGCAGCAGAGTGTCCGAACACCGCAAGCTCGACCTATTGAGATGGAGAAGAGCCGCAGCTGCCGACATGTGCTCATGGCTGCCGAGCTGAAGGATGTGCTGCTGCGTTTGTTCCGACATCTGCTCTGCTCGTAGTAGTAACGCGTAACTCCGCCCACCGGGATCGCAGAGCACTGGCTGCTGCCCCTAGCAACCGGACCCGCCCACGTTTCCCGCGTAATTTTCTCTTCCTTATATGGGCAATAGAATGCAGACGCAGTCAAACGTCAGAGGCGTATGCAAATGAGGTTGATTGAAGAAATTCAGAAAATGGTGGATGGCCGTCGGCGCATGCGTAAACATTTTACTATACTCAGACAGAAAGTGAGACAGTAACGAGTGGCGCATTGTTAAATGAGTAACGCCTGTAACTCTTGGATTTCGCCGTGTGGTTTGACTTCTACTGCTCCAAGTCGAGGTAAGAATAAAGGGCTTTTTTTGCGTAAAAGTAACTTGGGAGTTTTTACGCGTGCAGAAGATGTCACATTCGCCTTTCGAGAGGAAAGAAGTTGTGTGACAGGGCGAAAGCTGTCGCATTCGTCAGCAATGTAACAGAAAGATGACTTTGGAGGCTTTCCGAAACACTTTTAGCCTTTACTTCAGGATAAAAGCGAGATAAGTTCAGTGTTTACACTTGATGGTGAGGCTGCTCATACCGCGCATCACATTTTAGGGCGCTCGCATCCTTTACTGGCGATCGCTGCTGTTAAGTGTTTTATGGCTAAATCGATACGTTTGACGTCGGAATTGATTTATTTTCTATATAACTGAACTCAGGGAAAATTAGAAACACGCTAGGGATGAGTGTTTAGACAGAAAGCGCTTTTAAAAATAGCCAATTTGCATTCGTACTCCGTTTAAAAACCCAATAAATAGATGCGCAAATCTTCGGATGTACGCGCAATATCAAATAAACGCGAACTTGGCGTCACATTGCGTGCGTTTAGGACAGGTTTCGCTGTTTATACTCGATTTGAACTTGGGATAGTGAACTCTCCGTGTGACTGCGTGTGGTCTCTTCACTCCTGTTGGTGGGTGTGCTTCAAAACAAACCCGCATTTTCACAAGCTCGTCAACGTGCGTTTACAAACTTCTGCTTCTGTAACTCAAAAGAGTTTGACGTTTATAAAAACCAGCTGTGGTAGTCTTAAAGAATCGTTTCATGAGACATGGAGGCGGTGTCACTGACGCATTTAATCGCGGAGCTAATAAAATCAATATTTCAGTATTACACTGGAGTGCTCAAAAGTGTCTTAAATCGTCGTGTTGATGAAATAAACTTGAAAATCTGAGTTTAGTCGCGCTCTGTGTCCTTGGGTGAAGTTGTTACGCGGACAGCATGTGTTTACAGTCTCGAGCGCGAAGCATGGAGGCGCACGAGCCACTGACGCAGAGCCGCGCGGAAAACAAAGAGCAGCGGACGAGCTGAGCGCTTTCCTTCAGCTGTCTGTCTTTATTAGACATGTTTAACATCAGGGAAAACCTGCGAATTGATTCCTCCCAAAGAGCAGGGGTCGTTTTATTAGTAAACTGCGGCGAAAACCTGCTGAATGCGTGTGTTTTAAGATGCCGTGTGGCGTGCCATGCTTCCGCGCGAGCTGGTGGGCGGTGAATACAGCGGGACGCGCGCACCATTTCACTGCAGTGCGCGGACGGCCGTGCGTTTAAACGCCGCAAAATATTAAATATGCGGTTATTATATGAGATGGGTAACTTTAGGTGACACATTTACCCATGTTGAATGCACTTTTGGTCGCGGTTTCCGCGACGGCATCGCATTACTTTCCTGCCCTCATTTTCTGCCCCTCCTCTCTTCTCAAACGCGTTGCCATGTTTGAATTGCGTCAGAGGCAGAATGTACAGTCAAGCGCCCGATCTACTCTTATACTGTACAACATTTTTTGCAATAGTAAACTATATTAACATTTATTTAAAGTAATATATATATAGACATGATGAAAGGCTTCAGATAAGCAAATACAGATGTTTTTTTTTTCTCTCTTCTGAATGAAAGTGCTGCTGTCCGTTACCGGTGAGTGTCTGCTCCATCATCAGCACCCTGTTATATAAGAGTAGCTCCAGTCCATTAAGCTCTGATCCTGCTGACGCGATGACGATGACTGATGATAGCCCCCACACACACACTCTCTTTCTTCAAAATATTATTTTAATATATATGTATAATATTATTAGAATTGGACTAAACTGTTAATAACGAGACTAACAACGTACTTTAAATGTTTATTTGTATAATTAAAATGATGTGTGTATTTTAAGTGTGTACATCGTAACATGAGTATAACAATAATGTAATATGAATAATATACAATATATACCTAATATATGAGTAATATTTTCATTTTGCGATTTTATTTATTTTAATGACTAGATTTATTCAAATTATTCTAATTTAAATCTAAAATATACTTATTTTAAACTAAACTAAACTTATTTATAGTCTATATCTAAACAACCTGTATTGTAGCTCTTATAGCCTTCTTGAAGATCAGCTGGTAGATCAGAGTGCTAGCAAAGCAAAGGTTGTGGCTTTGATTCCTCTGCAAGAAAAGCAAGAACTAATAGTAATTTTAATGATAAATCTTTGCCTTTATTGAAATGTAAGTTGCTTTGGATTCCAGCATCTGCCTAATGTGTGAATGTAAATTAGTAGGTTTGAATGCTGTTGTTATAACATAATTATTAAATGTGTTATTATATTATTACACACACTTATAATGAACAGTTTGTAAAATACTAACACCTAAAAAAAAGAACACCTAAAAATAAAAACCAAAAAGATAGGAGTGTTTTGCTGGAAAATATAATTTCTGACTTTTGACTTGCACGTTTCATATTTAATTCAGTGTGTTAAGATTCTTTGTGGAATGTTCATGCAATGTGTCAAGACTGTTTTTAATCTACACCCTTTTTTTGTCAGTGAAGTCTCTGATGTTTACTTTGGCTTCATTTATTTGATCAAAAATATAGTAAAACTAATATTGAGCAATAATATTAACTTTTTTTATAATAACCACTTTTCTTTTTCATGTAATTTAAAAAATAATTACTATTATAATTTATATAATATAATAATACTGTTATAGTTATACTATATAATAATACTATAATATATAAAAATATGTAAACATTTTCTTCAATAAATTGATCAATACTGACAGTAAATGTGTTTAAAATGTTACAAAGCATTTTTCTTTCAAATAAAGTGTGACTTTGCTACTTGAACAACTTTATGACTTCATCAAAGAACCCTGAAAAGGTCTGAAACCAATGCAAACTAATACAACAGGTAGTTTTTGCACCAAACAAATCTCCAAAATCATTCTATCATAACAAATATCATAAAATCTCTGCAAAAAAATCAGCAGAAATACCAAAACCTTTTTTTTGTTTGCAGATGTTTGGCTTTCATAAGCCGAAGATGTACCGCAGCCTTGATGGATGCTGCATCTGCAGGGCAAAATCCTCCAGCTCTCGCTTCACCGACAGCAAACGATACGAGAGAGACTTTCAGAGCTGCTTTGGGTGAGTTCGCTGTTCTGTTATACTTTTGCCAAATTTATACTAGTGTGGTTCACCCCCAAGAAAATGACAATTCACTCATCATTTACTTGTTTCTAAACCTTTATGAATTTCTTTCCTCCGCTGAACACAAGACAAGATATTTCAAAGAATGTTGGAAAGCGGCAGCGATTGACTTCCATAGTATTTTATCTTTAACCCACTAAAGAATTAAATGGCTACAGGTTTCCAACATTCTTCAAAATATCTTCTCTTGTCTTTTAACAGAAGAAAGAAATTCACATTCAAGTTTAAAACCCTACCCTGTTCCTGGAGATCTTCAGCTCCAACCCTCATCAAACACACCTGAACCAATTAATTAGTACCTGAACAGCACTTGATAATTACAGGCAGGTGTGTTTGATATGAGTTGCAACTGAAATGTGCAGGTAGGTAGATCTCCAGGAACAGGGTTGAGCACCCCTGCTATAGACCATGTCCCAAATCGCATATATTGTACTTTTATATGCCATTTTGCCATTTCAATATGTCATTTTTGTACTATAAAGAGTGAATCCACACTGAAAAATCTAAAAATAGCAATAAGTGCTTTATAAATACATGGGCTATGTATTTATTCAACTGATAACTGATAAACAGAAGTGTGGAATGTCACACACTTAACAGATGCCAGATTTGCTCATGTAACGTAAAGGGGAGGAGCTACTGGTGCTGAGATTTGAGGATTTATTTGGATTGTGCACGCAAAATAAGTTGACGTAAGTGATTATGCTGCCCCCCTGTGGTAAATGCGGTTGTACCCATGACAGGTACTATTTGCTATTTCGTTTTTTTATTACACTAATTTGTAAACTGTTAAACATCAACTAGGAAAATGTTTGAATATTCATTTAGAAGTAAAAATATTGTTACATTTTGGACAACACTGAACTAATACACTACATGGTTGAATGTATAAATGCATAGTATATAGTGTGTCAATTAGGACACACCTCATGTTTGGATGAACTCTCCCTTAAGATCTGCCTATGTTCCACTGAGTATTGAATCTGAGACCTGGATGAATGTGAAGTGTATGCTGTTGTTTGTTTGTAACGTGAGAACTTGAATGATTTGCATGATCTTACTACAGCTACAATGGTATACTTTTACAGTTTAGGCGAGACTCGCTCTGGTGAAATCTGCAATGCTTGTGTCCTGCTGGTCAAACGCTGGAAGAAGCTGCCTGTCGGATCCAAGAAGAATTGGAATCATGTAAGCTTCGTCAAACTCCTTATTTAGCACACTGGAGTTTTTTTAGTAGAGTTTCAGTATATGTTGTTCTTAGACTGAATGACTCTCAGGGAACAAGTGAAGTGCAGCTACAGTGGATGTGGAGGATCAGCTGGGGAAGAAGAGCACATCCTCAGCATCACACTGATTTCAACAATTTTATATGTGTGCAAGTTTTTATTGAATTGATGTAACAGCATTAATAGTAATTAGCTTCACACTATTAATGCTAGCATTCAATAATAATAATAATAATAATAATAATAATAATAATAATAATAATAATAATAATAATAATAATAAGAAGAAGAAGAAGAAGAAGAAGAAGAAGAAGAAGAAGAACAACTGTTTATTATTTTAATACTAAATAACATTATATAATATACAATAAATGTGTAAAATATATTAATATGTTCAAAAGTAAATTGGTAGTATTATATGTATAGTTTTGTTTGTAACTAAATTATATGAAAATATTAAAATAATAATAAACATTCTGAGCAATACCAAAATATAATGCCTAAAACAAGTCAAGCTGAGCTTTATTGTCATTCCACTACATATTTGGACGTAAAGTGAAATATTTTTTTTATAAATAAACACAATCATAAATATAAACGCAACAATAGATGTAATATAATGTAACAATGGATGTACATAGCGCAAGACCAACAATACAAGTTCTTTTTTTTATTGTAAAATGATACAGTTCCCCACATCTGCTTGACATTTGTCACTTTTACAGCTTTTCCAATTTAAATTCCATAAACAGGGAGAAAAATTCCCCCGGAAATTTCGTCATGACAATACAGATGAACATGTCCTTTTACCTTATCTACAGCAAAGGTATTTACAGGAGAAAGGGGATGTGGAAGCAATATTTACACTGAAATAAATCTTAAAGATTCATAGCAAGAAGACATTAGGTCAAATGGGAGTTTTAAAGTCTTAAATAGACAATATTGTGCATAAGAGGTATTTTAGGCTGATAAAAATGTAGTGACATTATTTTTGGTACATTCACAAGTAAACATTGTAAACATCTTATTGATTCCTTCTATAATATAATATAATATAATATAATATAATATAATATAATATAATATAATATAATATAATAAATTATAATATAATATAATATAATATAATATAATATAATATAATATAATATAATATAATATAATATAATATAATATAATATATGGTAACACTTTATTTTGATGGTCCATTTGAGTATTAGTAGAGTGTCTGCTTAATATCTGTTGATACTGCTCCTTCAACAGACATTTAACTGACTATAAGAAACTGTACAAGTACATGTCAACTTACGCTAACGCTAACCCCAACCTAACAGTCTATATATAATCTAATGAGAGTTAGCTGGCATGTAGATGCAATGTAACTTAAATTCAACAAACGGACCATCAAAATAAAGTGTGACCTAATATAATATAATATAATATAATATAATATAATATAATATAATATAATATAATATAATATAATATAATATAATATAATATAATATAATATAATATAATATGAATGTATTTATCATTATTATTATTATAACTAAAATCTACTTTTATTTATTTTGTGTTATCGATTTTTTTTCTCAGGTGGTTGATGCACGAGGGGGGCCCAGTCTGAAAACGACAGTGAAGTCGAAGAAAGTCAAATCCTTGTCCAGACGGATCAGACCGAGCCAGATCAGCAGAGTTCAGAAAGAACTCAAGAGACACAGTGAGTCGAAAGAATCTCACAATTTGGTTACAAAACGAATCTGAAAGTGCTGTTTACATCTTGTTGTAATAGTCTTTAACATGATCTGTGTCTGTTAACAGATTCAGACGCTCACAGCACCACCTCCAGTGCAAGCCCTGCCCAGTCACCCAGCTACAGTAACCAATCAGATGAAGGCTCTGACTCCGAGTTGACTCCTGGCTCCGCCCGCTCTCCAGTCTTTTCCTTTCTGGACCTCACGTACTGGAAGAGGTAATGATTTGACCTTTTATCATCATAAATAATATTTATAATTGAGGAGATGATTGAAAATGGAAGATTAGAAGTGTGTTTTTTTAACAGGATAATACCAATACTTTATACCTATGAATTTCATGCTTAATTCAGTGTTACTTTCTGATGCTTTGGAATATTTGCTAAATTTACTTTGATTGACTTTCAAATATTGTGAAATAGGATTACAATTTAAATTGTATAGTTTTGTTACGATCTATATTATATGACAAAATTTTAAGTCATACTAAAATGTATTGTTATTATATTACACATATATTATATATATATTATATTATATATTATATATATTTATTTCATCATATTATATTATATTATATTACATTATATTATATTATAATATTTATTTCATCATATTATATTATATTATATTATATTATATTATATTATATTATATTATATTATATTATATTATATTATATTATATTATATTATATTATTTATTTCATCTTATATTATATTATATTATATTATATTATATTATATTATATTATATTATATTACATTATATTATATTATATTATATTATATTATATTATATTACATTATATTATATTATATTATAATATTTATTTCATCATATTATATTATATTATATTATATTATAATATTTATTTCATCATATTATATTATATTATATTATATTATATTATATTATATTATATTATATTATATTACATTACATTACATTATATTATATTATATTATATTATATTATATTATATTATAATATTTATTTCATCATATTATATTATATTATATTATATTATATTATATTATATTATATTATATTATATTATATTATATTATATTATATTATTATATTATTATATTATATTATATTATATTATAATATTTATTTCATCATATTATATTATATTACATTACATTACATTACTTTACATTATATTATATATGCTTTTCCATTTTTAATATACGTCATATATGTTTTCTTAACTTCAACAGTACAATTTATAAGGTGATGGTGAAGAATCTAAAACGCCACAAAAGATTTCTAGTTCAAATAAGTTTATAAATACATATTTTATAAATATTTTATGAATAAAAGCTTTTACAGATTGAACTTTTACTTATTAACTAATATTACTGTTATCAGAGCTTTCAGGATACTTTGATACATGATTAAGTAATATCAATAAGTAATGTTTTACAATACTATTGATCATAACCAGGGCAAGTTTTTTGCTATTTCTGCTGAGAATTTTGGTAAAAATCTGCAGATTTCTGTGGAATTATTTTGGGAGTATCATAATTAAAATAAAATAAAAAACCCTAATATGTGAAATAAAAAGTAATACCTTTTAACTTTTATTTAATGTTTAAATTGCAAATCCAATTAGATTAACTTTATTTGGTAAACAAAGCAAGTCTCTCATATAATATCTCTACTAAAAGACAGACAATATTACTGTACAAACTGCATTGTGCATAAATCAGATGAACATTTTCATATTAGTCAATAATTTTACTGTAATTAATTTAAAAACTGAATAAATTTAGATTTACACACATTTACTCGAGTAAATAAACAAAATTAATGATGGGCTAAAATTCTGTGGAATTCTGCACGCGCAGATTTCATGTGGGCCTAATCATAACTAATACTTGTAATTGAATTGATCTGTCCAGGCAGCGGATATGTTGCGGCATCATCTACAAAGGTCGTTTCGGGGAGGTTCTGATTGACCCTCATCTCTACAAGCCCTGCTGCCAGAAAAAACAAGAGCAGGAGCAAGAGGAAGAGGAAGAAGAGGACGAGGAAGAGGACGAGGAGGACGGAGACCTGGAGAAAGAGGAAGTGCCGAGCAGTCAGGAAATCCAGCCACCGCAAATCAAAATGGAGCAGGAAGTGGACGAGGAGTGGTGATGCCGCCTTGTTAGGGTACTGACTTGGCATTCTTAGGAAGCCTCGGAGAGTCCGACACTCTCAAAGACGTTCTCTCAGATTGCCTTTCGATTCAAGAGCAGCTGGATCTTTTTCTCTCCGTCTTTTCCTCTTTCTTTCCCTTTTATTTCCAGCCTTTATTTATTAAACTGAACTGGCTTCGTTGTTTTCCGGAGTCTGGTACCATGCTATTCCAGTTCAGATTGAGTTCTTCTGTAGACTTGAGGAATTGTTTTAGTTTGTATGTTTGTTTTGCGATCCCACTCAAACACAGAATGCTGGATTTATGACATCTTGCATAGAAACGTAGAGAATAGACTTGGACAGTGAACACAATCCTACACTGTCACTTTTGTAGCCGCGAGCACCACTGTGCACTTCCTCTAGGCACTTCCTCTACAGCATTTAGCTGATGTTCCACCATTTCTGCTGGGATATAGGCATTATTTAGGGAAGCTTTTGATTTTTTTCTGTGTGTATGTGAGACGAGGTTATATTTAAAGGGACAGGTCACCTTAAAATTGTTTATTCCAAACACTTTTTGAAAAAAAAAAAGTGTTAATTATTTTCTAAATTATGTTGTAAACCAGAACAGAGCGATGTAGAGGAGATTCAATTATATTTTTAAGGTGAACTGTCATTTTAAATCTTAATTTTGGCTCAGTCTGCTTGTATTCAGCAACAAACTCAACTCTTCTCCTAGTGTTATACTGCAAACGTTTCTCCAGACAGCGTTTCTCTATGGAGCCAGATCAGTCTCAATAATAATGCATTTACCAAATAAAATTTATACACGCACAGCACAATCTATATTGACAAAAAACTATTCAGAAATACCAATCACAATTATAAGTGCACAAATCCAATTGGTAATTTCAAAAATGCAAAAATGTATAATTGCGTGACCAACGTCTATTCAAGAACCTGATATACATATATGTGTAAACATTTTATATGTATTTAGGTAAGATGCATTTGTGTGAGCGTTGGGGAAATGTTTATGCTTTTTACATGTGAATTCATGAATTTACGAATTGGATTTGCGCATTATTGAATTGTGTCTTAAATTTACGAATTAGATTTGCCCATTTATGAATTGTTTTAAATTTACGAATTGGATTTGCGCATTATTGAATTGTGTCTTAAATTTACGAATTGGATTTGCCCATTTGTGAATTGTGTTTTGGATTTACGAATTAGATTTGCGCATTATTGAATTGTGTTTTGGATTTACGAATTGGATTTGCGCATTTATTAATTGTTTTAAATTTACGAATTGGATTTGCGCATTAAAGGATTGTTTTACATTTACGAATTGGATTTGCGCATTATTGAATTGTGTTTTGGATTTACAAATTGGATTTGCGCATTAATGAATTGCGTTTTGGATTTACGAATTGGATTTGCGCATTTATTAATTGTTTTAAATTTACGAATTGGATTTGCGCATTATTGAATTGTGTTTTAAATTTACGAATTGGATTTGCGCATTTATTAATTGTTTTAAATTTACGAATTGGATTTGCGCATTATTGAATTGTGTTTTGGATTTACGAATTGGATTTGCGTATTTATGAATGGTTTTAAATTTACGAATTGGATTTGCGCAATAAAGAATTGTGTTTTGGATTTCCGAAGTTTTTTTTGTAAATGTGAATTGTGTTGTGCACGTATTAATTTTTTATTTCGTAAATGTATTATTATTGAGACTGATCTGGCTCCATATTTCTCTGGTGCTGAGGCAGACTGGGCACGGCCAACCAAATATAATGCCTGGTCATCAACTATCTTGTATTCAGTGTATTAGTGTAAATATCCAAAAAGTGTAGATTTGAGGTATTTGGAAGAGATCATCGTCGAGCATGAACGCCTAGGAAACTCTTGTCTTGATGAAAATCTGCATGACGTTTGCATGGAAGATTGTTTAATTCCTTAAGCAACCATGTTGCAACAATAACAATTTGGGCACATTTTGAGACAGTCCCAATATATTTTTGTAGATAATTCAAGAAAAGAACAAAAATGAAATTTGGCTGCTGTTTAATTAAAACAGGGGTTTAATTATTCTTAAGAATTGGATATTTTCAATATTGTCTCATTGAAAGCCAAAAAGCCCAGTGATTTTTTTTGCTATTTATCTTATATACGTGTTCATATATACCTCTTTATCTCTCCCTCTTTGCCTTTTGTAAATACAGTATTCTTGTAACGACTTCTTTTTTAGTGTCATGAAAGATTTGAGCACATGTTCTTATTTTATTTCTTCTTTTTTGCCCGGGGAAAACTTTTTCAAATACTGAAAGGCTGAACCAATGTACATTTTCACTATAAGCGTTCATATATAAGGAGTATTCATACGTTTTCCCCTATATGGTCCAGTAGGTCTGTCCTGCCTTTATAATTGTATTGTTTATGATAGCCTTTGCTGTCTTGGATTGTATAAAAGAATAATGTTGAAGCACACATACTTCTGTTTGATTCCAGGGGGTGGCGCTAGAGAGCTTCGTTAAAAAAAAACACTCGATTGCACATTAATTTGAATTCTGTCTTATTTAATATCTGCTCAGTTTTGAAATGGGTAATTTGATGGTGGCAGCTTGTGGTTTAAGTGTGAATATGCCATATCACAGAATGACATGAATGAACAACGACTGTATTGGTAACATCTGTTCAGGTGAAGCAGCTACACGGGGGAAATGGTGTCATCTCTATGACGGCGTTATTTGTAAATATAAGATATGTAAGACTGAACAATGGTTATTTTGAATACTCTTTTTGTCTTATTTATTTCATATTTATTTGTCTTGTGGTCTTTTTTTCTGTTTAAAAATCATCAGTTTGTCGTATAGGGCTGACTTGTCCTTACAACACTGCAATACGGACGGACTGAAAATGCTTTTACACAGAGGGTATGCCGAAATTCACTAAATATTATGGAGAAATTCAGGACTGGACAGCTGTTAAACACGTTTGTGTGTGCGTGTGTGTGTGTGTGCTAAGTATAGCTATTTTATTTGACTATTTTTATACTTTTGTTTGAGGGTTTCTATTGCCCGAATCCCTTTGCTTAGACTATAGTTGTAGTGCTACAGGCATGTATCGTAGCTATGCACTTTGTATTCACATTACTAGAGATATATGAAGCAGGTTTTGTATTTTTTTACATATTGTACTTTTTACTTGTTCCTCAATAAATGTAACTTGTGATGATTACACTTGTTATGGGCATTGGTATATTTGTGACTTACACAGTACTTAACTATAATATTAACTGTATTTTACTGTATCTAAAAATGCAGGGTTCCACACATTTCGTCATCCCAACACAAATTGATTAAGTTAACTCGATCGTTTTTATAAGTTTAAGTGGACAGAACATAAAATAATGAAGTTGTTCCATAAACAACTTAAGAATTGTGTTGTTTCAACTAATTTTAAATTTCATTTTAATGAGGTTAGGGCAGTTATGCAGTATGTTACTGTATTTTAAAGTTGCACTGTGAACGTTACTGTATATTATACAGTAAAGATATAAATTCAATTCTGTATATACATACAGTATACAACAAGATAAATGGTGTTGTAAATGTAAATAGAGCATTTTAATTGATTTACAGTAAGTTACTGCACTGAAAAAATATTAATGATTCTTTGGATTTACTTTTTTTTAAGTAATTATAAACAATTTATTCGGGCTTAATTTAAACAAACAAATTAAGTTGAATATTACTACAATTAATTTGTTAGTTTACATTCAACACAAACAAATTGTTTGCAACAATTTTGCAGACATCTTTTTTTCAATATGGCAAACCGCTGCCTCTCTAGATTCTACAGGATTACTAAAAGTGTGTATGTGCTGTCAAACAAATGCACTGCATTTAATATAAATGTTTTAGCATTTAAGCACTTCTTGAGATTTAAACCCCTATCTATAGCCTTTTAGCTTTCTTAGTTCACTTATACCATTTAAATAGCATTCAAGAGTTCACACTTAGCTGATAATCAATAAAGTGTATTTGGCATGCTGTCCCGGGAGAGAGCCCTGAGCTCGTAATATCCTCGAGCCCGGGGCTCCCTCCCGTTAGAAGGGCGAGAGCGGAGTTCGAGCTCAGGTAGGTTTCAAGGACTCCCCTGCTTGTCGCCGCGTGAGAAGTGTAAACTAGTGTTGTTTTCGGTGATAGTGTTGGTTTAGTCGATTGGCTATGGTTTATGTTTTTGGACGGTGGGAGGAAACCGGGGGACCCGGAGGAAACCCACGCGAACACGGGGAAAACAAGTAAACTCTGCACAGAAACACCAACCAGCCCGATAGGAGGTTGGACCAGCGGTGTTCTTGCTGTGAGGCAACAGTGCTAGCCACTGGGCCACCTTGTCGCCCTATCGGAAAAAGGGGGAGGAAGTAGGGGTGGAAGGGGGGGAAGCTTCAAGACGAAGATAACTGAAGTGAAAAACTCTGGTTATTTATAATGCTTCCGTAATCATCGAATGGGTCAGATTACGGAGCTAATGAGGAGCCAGCCGTGTTGATCATAAGCACGTGATCCTCTCGAAATTAGCTTTTAAATAAACCACACTTAAAAAAGCTTGAATAAAGTAATAGAGTTCAGTTCCTGGGATACGAACCCCTGTCATTCACATAACACCAAAGTCGAATGATGTTAATTAAAAACATTAAACAACCAAGATCGATTAATAGCCAAGGGTTGGTGCTATTGTGACTGGATGGAGCAGAAATCTTGCAACACAAATGTTTCAATTATACAGGTATGTGCCAAAAATTAGAATATCAAGAGAAAGTCCATTTATTTCAATAATTTGTTTCAAAAAGTGAAACTTGTGTGTTATGTTAGTTCACTACACACAAAGTGAAATATTTCAAGCCTTCATTTATTTCAATTTGAATGATTATGATTAAAGATGAAAAACTCAAATCCAGTCTTTAACAAAATTAGAATATTTCATGTGACTAATAAAAAAAAGGATCCTAAACACGTTGGCCTACTGAAAAGTGTGTAAACGTACTGTATTATGTCCTCAGCACTTTGTTGGGCCTCCTTTTGCACTAATTAAGGAGCCCAAGTATGGAGGCGATCAGCCTTTGACAAAGTTGAGGTGTTACAAGTTGCTTTGATATTGCCTTCAGCTCGTCTGCATTTTGGGGTCTCTGTTCTCTCATCTTCCTCTTGACAATAGTCCATAGATTTTCAATGAGGTTTAACAGGGGGTGTTTTCAGTCAGTTTCCTGGTCAATTAAGAACAGGGATACCATTGTCCTTAAACCAGGTACTGGTAGCTTTGGCACTGTGTGCAGGTGGCAAGTCCTGCTGTAAGATAAAAATCATCATCTCCAAAACGCTTGTTGGCAGCAGGATGCTCTAAAAGTCCTGGTATAGAGCTGCGTTGATTGTGCACTTGATAAAAGAGAATGGACCCATATCAGCATACTGTATAACATGGCTGTCGAAACCATCACTGACTGTGGAAACTTCACACTGGACTTTAAGCAGACTTTTCGTTCCTCCAGACTCTGGGATCTTGATTTCCAAATGAAATACAATATTTGCATTCATCTGAAAAGAGGACTTGGGACCACTGGGCAACAGACCAGTATTTTTCTCTTTAGCCCAACACAGACGCTTCTAACATAATTTTTGGTTCGGGTGTGGCTTGACACATGGAGTTCTACAGCTGTTGCCCATGTCATGCAGATGTCTGTATGTGGTTTGTTCTTGATGCTCTGACACCAACCTCAGTCATCCTTGCTTGACAATCCTCTCAAGGCTACGGTCATACTTGTACAACTTTCCCAGCCACATTTTCCCTTCCTCTTAACACTCTATTAATATACTTAGATATTGAACTCAGTGAGCATGCAGCTTCTTTTGCAATCGCCTTTTGGGACTCTTCCCCCTTGTGGAGGGTTCCAATGATGGTCTTCTGCACAATCGTCAAGTCAGAAGTCTGTCCCATGATTTTGAAGCCTACAAATGGACTAGATAGAGACCTACAATGTTGAACTTTGTCATGATATTCTAATTTTGTGAAATACTGGATTTGTTTTTCATCTTTAATCCATAATCATTCAAATTGAAATAAATGAAGGCTTGAAATATTTCACTTTGTGTGCAGTGAACTAATTTAACACACAAGTTTCACTTTTTAAACAAATATTATTGAAATAAAAGGGCTCTCAATATTCAAATTTTTTAGCACATACCAGTATATTTCTTGGGAATTGAACCCATGACCCTCACAATTGTCAATGCCACAGTCAATAAATAACATTAAACAAGATGCAGGTATAGACAATTGATGGTGTTGTAGATCATGGTGCTTGCAAAATGAAGGTTGTGAGTTCAGTTCCCTGGGAATTGAACCCATGATTATATTGTTAACATAGTGAGCACATGCCAGTAAATAGAATTAAACAAGCTAGAATTAATAATTTATATTTGTAGCTCATACAGAGCATCATACATGCATCATGAAGGTTGTGAGCTCAAGTCCCTGAATCTGAACCCATAATATACCACATATAATGCCACAGTAAGCTTATGTCAGTAAATAGCAAACTAGACAGTGCAGTAGACAGTGGTTGATGTTAATGTAGATCAAGTACAGCGTGGTGCTTGCGACAGACAGACAGACAGACAGACAGACAGACAGACAGACAGACAGACAGACAGATAGATAGATAGATAGATAGATAGATAGATAGATAGATAGATAGATAGATAGATAGATAGATAGATAGATAGATAGATAGATAGATAGATAGAAAAGGAAAGAGAGAGTAGCGAGTGAGAGGTTGCGCGCAAGGACCGTCCTGTCCTGTGTTTTTCTGCGTGACGTCATGATTGCTCCTCCAGCTGATGTGTCTCCTCTTTTCCTAGGGCATAAATAGGTGAGAGGATGCTGCGGTCTGTCCTCTCTGTTTAACCACCGCTTTATGTCGTCTGTCCAGCAGCTCACCGAAAGGCTAAGTCATTTGCGTCGGCTCTAAATGAGCAGCCTTCCCACCCAAGTCATCCTAGCGATCTGAAACGCAGCAAACAAACACACACACTCTGGCAGAGACGCATGAGGTCGGTGAGATTTCTGCGGGTTTCTATGCTGTCACATGCATCTGTCTCAAATCTTCCTCGAGCAACTTATTTGGGTTCTCTTTGCGGGGTTTTGGGTGGTGGCACCATGTTGATGCTGTTTGGGTAGGGTTAGTCTGGAATGGATACCATTTGTTTTAGATTAAGGTTTTAAAAGTTACGATTCACAGTATTACAATCGATCCCTTTGGAAATAGTTGTTGTAGCGTTATTGTTGATGTTGTTTAATTAATAAGTATTTACGAATGCTAGAGTTACATTAAACTGTTTGTGGGATGTTTGTAAATGATCTAGCAAACAAGCATGATTTGTTTATGCTACATATTGATTTCCAGACGTATTTCGCCGTTTATTCTTGATTTGTCACCACTTAACGTAAATGCCATGTCATGGTTAGCACTGGCGAATGTCCAGACACATGGCAGAGTTTGGTGTGTGTATTGTACGATATGTTCAGGCTGTTTCTCGAGTTTGTCTTCTCAATATGTGTGCTGCTGAGGTGATTTTTATATATTAATGGTCACCGAGTGTTTGTCATATTATAAACCAGACGTAGTCTACATTTATATGGCCTTTAAACGTTTAGGAAAATCCATTCATAGCACAGGCATGGATAAACTATTTAATTAATATAACTTATTTCGATTTAGATTATTTAAATGATCTAATTCCCATTTTCATGTGTAAAAAATTATGCACCTTTAAATATTATAGGGGTAGCTTAGGAATACAATTAGTTATAGGTATCTGTTAAATCTTTACAAATGACAAAGGAAAGATTTGAAATGTATTAACTCTTATTCTTGTGCAAAGAATAATAAATCTGGGATTTTTTTATCTAGTTTTCATATAATGGCAGTTGAAGTTATTTACACTTGCATGTCCTTAAATGTAGTATTTGTTGTTGCATTTGTCACATAACCAATATACTTTATAAAGTAACTTATACCTGCACAGTGCACACTTTCTTTTAAGGTTAGTGATGCTTCATCCACACCAACAGATGGCAGCATTGTTCATGACCACTAATATTAACAAGCTGTTAAAAAAATGTATATACATTTAAGTGCTTTCAAGTGTGTGTATATATACACTACCCATTTAGTAATAAGTAATCTATCATTTAGTTAAGGCATAAAAGATCTCTTAATTTCATACTTCAAAATGTTGACAACTGTATTTAGTGTTTCAAATCTGTTTTTAAAAATTGTTCTAAGACTAGACGTAGATGTAGGACAAGGTTTTGATCTACTTCAAATGTTGACTACTGTAGTATGGCCATTTTGCCCCCCCCCCCCCCCCCCCCCTGTCCACCAGAAAGACTGAAACCATGGTTCAGCTGTCACCATCTCGGACATTAGAGACGTTGACTCCCTCAGAGCTCACTGTGGAGAAGGATGATGGCCAGGGCAGCCCAAAACCTGAATCTCCTCGAATGCTCTCCGCCCTCCAGCTCGCCCTGAGCTCTACAACTGTCTACTGTGGCTATGAGAAGTACATCGAGGACGGCCTCATCTGCCTCAAGCACAAGATCCGCAACATTGAGAAAAAGAAGGTATTTTGATATTTAGGCATGAATCTGTGGCTTTGTATTACTCTTAGGCTGGATCCATATTGTAGGTTACATGGAAAATGGTTCTTATAACTGCACACACTGTATATTTGCCCTGGGTTATGTAGTTCTATCAGTTTGTCATTTATCATTTAAGTCCCAAAACTGCCCAGTACATGCTGTAGGTATTGTTGGCATGTCTGCTTCCCAGTGTTAAGATATTTATCCGAATCCTGCCTTGAGCAGGGCAAGTAAAACTAGACTGGTTAAAATGGTGCCGTGACCCAGGTTGGAGTGATGTTTTGCGGGATGATGGTGCAATTTTAAACAAGACTGGTTAATTGGTGCTGTGACCCGGGTGGGAGTGAGGTTTTCGGGGATGATTCTGCAAGTAAAACTAGACTGGTTAAATTAATGCCATGACCCGGGTGAGAGTGAGGTTTTTGGGATAATGCTGCAAGTAAAACTAGACTGGTTGATTGGTATCGTGATCTGGGTGGGAGAAGTTTTTGGGAGGTGACCAAGCAAGTATAAATAGACTGGCTAAATTGGTGCCATGACCCAGGTGGAAGTAAGGTTTTGGGGGATGACGCTGCAAGTAAAACTAGACTAGTTAATTGGTACTGTGACCTGGGTGGGAGTGAGTTTTTGGCAGTCAAGAAAAACAAGACTGGTTGTATTGGTGCCGTGACCCGGGTGGGAGTGAGGTTTTGGGGGATGATGCTGCAAGTAAAACTAGACTGGTTAATTGGTGCTTTGACCTGGGTGTGACCTTTTTTGAGGTTTTGTAGGGCAAGTAAGACCTGTGCATGCAAACCCTAAGTGGGATCATCATTCTTAACCCCAATTTTAACCTCAAGTGAAGAAATATTTCACAGTTAATTTTAATATTAACATTGTTTACGAGTTTGTGTTTGACATAGCCAAGCTTATTTCTTACAGCTCAAACTGGAAAGATACAGTGAGAAGCTGAAGAAGGGGGAAAAGCTGAATGAAGACCAACTGGTAACTGGCTTTCATTTCATGTGTTGCATCTTAGGAAACATCTCGTTTTAGTGTCACTAACATGTGGCGTCATTGTAGGAAGCTGTGGGCAAGTACGATGAGGTGGTCCACAATCTAAAATTTGCCAAAGAGCTCCAGAAGACCATTGGCTCCCTCACTCAAGATGTAAGGCTTATGTCTTTGTGAGGTACAGAATACTATCAAACTATTTACTTAAGTATTTTTCTGAATTTCCTTTTCCTCCATTGTAGTTGCTGAAGGCTCAGCGTAAAGCCGTTCGCCAAGAGAAGCAAATAAAGACTGACGAGGAGAAGAGCCGTCTGAGTCTGATGCTCCAGGTGCAGTACGTCCTCCATAGTCTGCAGAGAGAGGATGTCCGGAAGAACTTCTGCAACACCAGACAATACTCCTGCTACATGTCCGCTCAAGACATGGAGGGTTTGCTGGATTTGGCGTCACTGGTGGGATGCAAAAGAGATAATAGCATTAGGTTTGTGCTTTATTGGAGACTGCAATCTGCTCTGTCAGTGTTTTTGCATTATGCATACAATTATTTATCGGCATCCTCCACACCCCCTATTGTTAACTCGGACAGTTGCTAATTTACAATGTCAGCCTAGCCTCAAGATGATTTAGATACTGGAGTACACTGCTCATGTAGGAGCATTTAAGCGGAGCTTAAGTATGCCATTGAATGATCTATATTAATAATTTTAATAAGGGTGAGGGGTTTACCGATAGGTCAGCTGTGCAGTTATCAATGGCTATAGCTTTGAATGCTTTCAGGCTTTTGATTCAGTCATGTTGCTGTATTTGGTGGTCTCTTTATCCTGTTATTTCATGCTCTAGTTTGGAGGATCAGATGCAACGGGCTGCTATTGTTTACTGGGAGCTGCTGGAAGGGAATGAAAGACCGGTTGCTGGCTCGACATGTGAGTTTCTATCTCCAACTGTGATTTTGTCAGATTTGTTGGTCAATGAACGCTAAAATGTTTTTCATTTTTAAAATGTAGCATAACACTGCAAATACTTTTAGTAAAATAAACAAAACAAAAAAAATTATATACATAAAAAAATTACTACAATAAAAACACATTCACTTTATAAAATTTAGCAATAATAATAAAACGTCAACGTATAACTTTATTTATTATTATTTTTTTTTAATTATTTAAAGCAAGCCATTTAGTAGGGTACAAATACGATCCATTTTAAAAATGTATATTTATTTTTAATATGACTGCTATCCTTCATCTACAGACAAGCACATGAAGGAGAAGCTTCTTCGACTAGTGGATTCTGGCTTTTTCGATCACATCCCGCTTCCTAAATCTGACAGTCAAGAGAAGACCGAAAGCATAAAGTCGGATCCTCAATCCAGACCCTGTGGCCTCACCAGTGAGATTACTCTCTACATAGTCATGAAGCAGACACTTTCACTAACACCATCATTTATTGTATATTTCTTTGTTTTAGCGTTGGTGAAGCTAGGCTCAAATGAAGTGCCTTCCAAAGAGGTAAAAACAAGTCGCCTATCCAAAATTCATGCTTTAAAAGTTGTAAACAAGCAGGTCACTAATGTCTGCACTATGGTAGTTTCTTAACAGACGATACATGCCTGAAACTGATGAGCGCAGACGAGGTGAAAACGCATCGCCTCGCAGCTGGAAGGAGGACTTTTTGGCCATGAAGGAGAGGGAGCCGCCAGACTCCTGGGAAATGGAGGAGCTTACTGATCCTCCTGTGTCCTCTCAGTCCCCTATACAGAAGCCATGGAAAGGAGCAGCGGGTTTGATTCCTAAAACTGTAGATGTTGTGAAGAGATCGACGACTGACCCTAAAGAGGTGAAAAACATCATCTTGTTGTTGTTGTTGTTGTTGTTGTTGTTGTTGTTATTATTATTATTACTACATCAGATTTTTACATTAATGGTGCAATAGGTGATTGTTTTCAGCAAACTATTTGTTATGCTGGTTCAAAGTCTATTCACATCCTGATATCAATCATTATATGAAGTGGTTAATGTTATTTATATGTACTTTTTAAAATTTTCTGTGGAAGATGTAGGACCAAGTAAAGTTTGTCCAATCTAAATGCTCTGGCAGAATGGTACAATAGGCTGTCCTACCTGCTTGTCAAAATATTTAATTGTCATTATGTCATAGGCGCATTCACAGAAGTGGTTCAGACAGAATGGCAGACAATCATCGACCTACCTTTAACATTTGGGTTTTGTAATTACTAACTGAACTATAAAGGTCTCTTTAATGAATGCTGCTTGATGTATTGTAGTGATGTTTAGTGCACATTCAGGATGTGTGGCTTTATATGGTAATTTTTATAAAGGCTTGTAGTGCTAACATTAGCATGAAATGACCAAATTAATTAATATAAATCTAAAGATATTTACAATATTCCCTGATCCCCTAGCACTCCCCATTGCTTTTTAAAACCTGTTGAAGGTGTTCGTGTTTGCCTGTTGCAAAGATATTTGCAGTATGCATGCACAGAAACTAACAGTGTTAAACTTTGTCTCTTTCTAGAAACGTCAAAGAAAGAACAAGGCCGAGCAGGACTCGAAATCGGTGTGTTTTCGATCAGAGGATCCATCATACACTTAAAATCAGCAGTCAAGTGTAAACATTTTATGAACTATACTTTTAGATGCCCGTTGCAGTGGAAGTCTTCAGTTCTCCATCTCCGTTACCGAAAGACCCCGTTCAGCGCCGACAGCAGCTGGAGACCCTGATGGACCAGATCTCTGGCTCCTTCAGCTTCATGCAGGCATGCATTAAAGCAAGTTTAATTTAGAGTTTTATTTGAAACGGTCAGAGTTTTTTAATCATCCCCTTGTTTGCAGGAGTCCCTTCTGGATGGAGAATCATCACCTGTGAACACTGAAACAAAAGATGCCGTCCGTCTCCAGGCTCCTCTACTCCAATCGGTATAGGACTGTTTCATATTAACACAGTAAGAATAGAATAATGTTAAATTTGCATGTGTAGAACAGCAGTGACTATTACAGGATTCATCCAGGCACATAACTGGTTTTAAATTCATTGTTTTCCCCATTATAGGGCTGGGAGATTTTGCCCTAAAATCAAAATCTTGATTAATTGAACGGTTTAACTATTGCCATTTTAATGAATGATTTTTTTTATTTTTTTTGCCCTCATAGTTTACAGAAAGATTTTGTACAGTAAATATGCTAACATATTTCAAGTCAGATTTCTGAATGAAGGGTGCATTACTTAAGTGCACACTATCTATGATTATTTATTAAACCTCAATGTTGATCAACTGAAATTAAAACACGCATTACCTAAAATGAACAGACCACCCCCCCCCCTTTTTTTTTTTCTTTTTTTTTTTTTTTCTTTTCTCCCTCCTTTTATAGAAAGTGACAGATCTGCACCTTTGGAAACAAATAATTGTCAATGTTTTTCATATTAAAAGTATAAAATAAGCAGCATCTCTTCTAAATAAAATAACTTGTGTATATCCTGTAGAAAATATTTTAAACGGTGCATTTCTTGCATCTTCTGTAAACAAATATTTGAATGTAAATAATAATTTTAATGTAATGGAAAATGTGCCGTCTCAAGGCAACTCTGGCACAGCTTCCAATCATTGTCAATGTAGTGCAGAGTAAGGCTCAAGAATGGGTCCATGCCTTAAAGTGGCAGCAGAAGTTTAAAACAGAGCAGAGTCTCATGACTCCACATGCAGTGTAATAAAGCAATTGAGAAAATTGACCTGGAAAAATTTGATCAATTATCGGTTCTAAATGAATATTTCGATTATTTTTTTTATTATTATTACTTTTTTCTCCAGTGGCATGTTTATTGTTGTAAATGTGGGCCTATTGAGCTATATGGGAGCACACATTACAACTTAAGTTTATTTAAATATTTTTATTGTATATTTTTTTATTTATTTATTTTTTTATTTAGTTTGACTTTTGGCCCAAATTGCCTTTTTTATATCAGGTTGACTTATCACATGAGATGGCAAACCATAATCCTATGAACAATCCGCTTTCTAATATGCAGATTTTTGAGCAGTCTTGTAGTTTCACTTATACAGTGCCCTCTACTGGTCATATGTAACTAGGCTATTATAATTACTAAAGGCTTTTAAAAAATTCTTTGTTCTCAAAGAATTGGAGGAAAAGATCAACTTTAAACAAGTACAGCACACTATAACTTTATAATTCAGCATTTATAAATGTATTTTTAATTTATTTTTTAAATCATACAGTACAGCGAGAACTTCCCAAAAGCCCTTCAGATATTCTGCCTGCATCCCAGCGGGTGAGTAAAGTAACTTTTGAGATCATATTGAGTGCCTAACCATCAAAACGGGAGGTCTGCATTGGCTTTGACCATGTATTTTGTAATGTCAGAGCACTCCTCTACGGATCCTGCTGTCTGGAGAGGGTAAAGGCTGTCTGTCCAATGGCGATCGCTCTATAAATGGCTCTGACCTGGAGCTGCACTCTGAAGATAAGCCACGGGTAAGGATTTTTGTGTGGTGGTGCTGCAAATATTAGATGTATGGTAGCTTTTGGTGTGAATTTGACTTTAGTGTTCTGTTTGTAGAAGCAGGCTGAGGGCTTCAGCTCTCCTCCACTGTACCGCAGAGGATCCTCCATCTCTGTTCCTTTAGAAAACCAGAGCACTGTACAGGTAATCACTCAAACTTATCTGCTGAAGTCATGATGTATGGAATACTTTCCGGGTCCATGCCGCTAATCCGAATTGAGAAAATATTAGCTTGACCACTTTTTACACGCATTAAAGTGAATTTTCTATAAAACCATGGTGTACATGACAGTCTCAGGACTTTCTGCATCATAGAACCCAATATTTTACAATTTATAAAAAATGAATCTCTTTCTGGTCATCGGATATTGCGCATGGATGTGTATGTATTGCGATCATGATTTTCGAAAGTATTACGTCGCTTTGTAAATTGTTTATTACGATTTGTTGAGTCTCCCTATACAGTCTGAGAGCACTTGGACCCGGAACATCACACTTAAGCGGATGAACTGTAGGTGTATTATTCATACTAAATGGTGGTCCTGAAAACAATGGTGCTACAGTTGACGTTGACCTAAAGAGGTTAATTAAATGAGTTTATTTGTTTATATATATTTTTTGAGGGCCGAAATGTCTTATAACAGACATACACTTATTCATTTAAACACCTTTTTCACCATTTTAAATACTGGTTTGGATTTTGTTTATTAATTTTATTTATTTTAATTTATTTTTTTCATTTCAGGAATTTTGAAGACTTTATTTTTTATTTTGTATTTATTTATTGATTTAATTAATTCATTTAAACCAATCTTACACTGTTTTAAATACTGGTTTAGATTTTTATTAAAATTAGTGGTACTTTATATAAAATTCATTCTTTTAAACCAATTTTACTTTACATTTTAAATATTGGTTTAGATTTCGTTAATTAGTTTTTTATTTATATTTTTCCAGCTCGAGTTTTTTTTAAAAAAAAATTTTTTTATTATTTATTTATTTTTTTTTTATTTGAGGAATTTTGAAGATTTAATTTTGTGTTTTTTTTTATTTATTTTTTTATTTTATTAAATTATGTCTTTTATTTAATTTTTGTCTTATTTAATCTTTCTGCAGAAGATTTTTGTTTTTAGAATTTGTGTGTTGGCGTTTGACATTTTCCAAGTAGAAAAGATTTAAAGACTAGAGATTTTTGTATGACTTAATTTTTTTTAATTTTATTTATTTACTTTTTTAATGCCATTTATTTGACATGACCTTTTGTTTTGTTGACCTTTGACAGGCTGGAAAGCAGATGTTATGCAATGGAGTTTCAAGCTCTGGTTCTGCACAGACATTTTCAACTCCACCCAGTCGCAGATCCATCAGCGCAGAAAACCCCTTCCACAACATTCACTCTGTGAGCATCAATAAACATCACCTTCTAAATGTTTAAAGCAGTGGTCTCAAACTCAATTCCTAGAGGGCCACAGCTCTGCATAGTCTAGCTCCAATCACCTCCAACTCACACCTGCTTAATAGTCTCTAGTAGTCTTGAACACCTCGATTAGTTAGATCAGCTGTGTTTGATTTGTGGTGAAGCAGAGCTGCAACCCTCCAGGAATCGAGTTTGAGATCTATGGCTTAAAGGATATGAGATGTCAAACCCTGCTCTTGTCCTCAGGTGTTTAATGTGATCGGCGAGAGCTCAGGGATGAAGGCAGATGAGAGTGGTTTCTCCGAGTCCATACATCGCAGTTTCGCATCAGCCAAAACCTCCAGTGTAACCACTGCCAGCACTCAGACTCCACCTGAACTCAACCCACCTGAGGAAGAACTGCAGATCGGTAAAGCATGTGCTGTGCACTTTACTTGAATGCCTTGTACATTTTAATTCAGTATTTAAATTTATTTTTTTTTTACTTTGCATTTTAGTATTTGTATTACACTTAAACTTAACCTTTAAATTTGAATTATTATTTTAATGTAGTGACTTAAGTAATTTTGATAGATAGATAGATAAATAGATAGATTAATTTAAATAAATTTGATGGGTAAAAAGATAATATAGTAATATATTTTAAGTAAATAAAACAAACTGGTAAAGACTAATGTAGATAGACTGTTTTATTTAAAGTATATTACTATAATTAGCTTTTTACCCATCTATTTATTTTTTAAATTTAATTCAATTTTATTTTAATAATTAAATTTTATTTTATGTTCTTTTCACCGTAGGACACATTTTAGTCCCTAAACTGCAAGCCAGTCTTGACCTTTTTGGTCTTTTTGATTCGTTTATGAAATGTTCCCAATCCTGCATCATTCTGATAGACTGCTGTCACTTTTCTTTCTCTCATAAATGTTGTGCGCGTGTGTTTCCAGAAGGCCAGTATCCTCTGGAGTGTGCGGTCAGTGCTGGTGGTCCAGTGTTCTCCAGCTCCCATTCTCGTGTGGGTCAGTCCTGTTACCCTCGCGGGGCAGTCAGAGGTATGATGCGTGCAGGCAGGGCTTTGGGGCACTCATTCAGATCACCGGGTGGCTATAGAGGTACCTTCCTCTTCCTTCACGGTCCGCAAGTCCTTTACTTTTTACATTCATATTACACTGGTGTACTTCTGTCCTCTTAAAGCACTGTAGATCGTCATTGCACTGTAGATTGTCTAATGTCATTGCATAGGAAACTACATCAACTCCCCATTGCTATTGCACAGTTTTGTATAGCAGTAAGCGTTTTAGCATTATCCATACCAAGTTACTTATACTATGGTATACACTGTAGACCTCAGATTATAGTTTGTTTTTGATACAGCATTTTCATCCATTTAGGGCAGTTATAAGCCCATTTTATTTTTCCATCTTAATATGAAGTAAATCATAAGTGTTTCCATCCCTTGTTTTTGATTTGGAAAACATTAAAAGCCGACCTTAAAGGGTAACTGAATCCTATATCTGTTAATGATGATGCTTTAAGATTTGCTGGATGTTTTAACAAAGCCCTTCTATATCAACCCATCTTTTCTCATGTCATGACCACTTTAACGTCATGGATGGAGAAGATGTGGGTTAGTAGTGTAAAAGTGAATGTTTGTTTTCTGTCTGATGGGCAGGTGGTTATGAGGCTTATAGAGTGAATGTACGTTCTCCAGGAGGAGGCTTCATGGCCCAGACACACAGAGAGCCTGCTTCTGCACTTTACATGGCCAAAGTGAGTCGTGCTCTTTAAACTTCAACTGTATACATTTATAAAAGTAAATGTTAGTGAAGTCAGAATTATTAACCCCCGTTTATTTTTTTTTTCCTCTTTCTGTTTAACGGAAATGTTTTTTTCAACTCATTTCTAATCAGAGTTTTAATAACTTCTTTCTAATAAATAATTTTATCTTTGCCATGATGACAGCACATTTTACTAGATATTTTACTAATAATCCTGACTTCAACTGTGTGTACATGATTTTAAATTGTGAATTTACAAATAAAAATGTGTTTTGGGCAGTTTATAAATTGTATTTGAAAGAAAAAAAAAAAAGTGGTGATTCTTCATCATTGTAGGACACATTTAGACTCCCAACTGTAAGCCAAACTTGACCTTTTGATGTGTTTATGAAGTTTTCACAATTCTGCATCATTCAGAAGGCCTGAATGTTGTGTGCGTGTACTGATATTTTTATTTTATACACATTACATTGCATTGTTTTATAATGCTTGTTCGCTATTTAATTGTGCATTAGTTATATAAATGATATTCATTCATTTTGCATTGGAGATGTTAGGCATTTTGTCTTAACAAAACCATTCAAACCCGTTAAATTTGTATTGTAGGCTTTATATATTTGTTTATGCCTACCATGTTAAGTGAAATGAAGTGTGTATTAGGTGTTCTAATATAATGGGGCTCAGCTTTGCCATTATTAATGTGTACTCCTTTACCTGTAAGATCCTCATTTTTATGGTTTGCTTTTATCAGGAAAACGGCTATCAGCAGAGCTTCAAGAGAGGAGCAGGCACAGCAACTCAGAGGAGCAGCGGTAG
Organism: Danio aesculapii; assembly: GCF_903798145.1. Taxonomy (NCBI): domain Eukaryota; kingdom Metazoa; phylum Chordata; class Actinopteri; order Cypriniformes; family Danionidae; genus Danio; species Danio aesculapii. The sequence continues at coordinate 42,712,037 of NC_079438.1, forward strand.
GATGATCTGTATTTTCAAACTATCTATCCAGTTATTCTATAAACCACTGATAAACGAATGCGTTACATAATCCCAAAGAAACTGAGAAATCAAGTAGTCTTAGTTTTTTTTCCATAGATGGTATTATTATTATTATTATTATTATTATTTTATTTATCATTTAAATTTTTAATAATAGTAGTAATAAAATAATAAAACTAACATAAGAATAAAAATATATATATTTTAATCATTTTAATTTAAAAATAGTAACAACAAAAATAAATAAATAAATAAATAAATGTCATTTGTGCTATCTCCTCTTAGGCCAGCTGGAGTGACTCTATTGTTATTATTTTAATTTTTAATAGTAACAGAAATATTAAAAAAAACAATAATAAAAATAACATTATTATTATTATTATTATTATTATTATTATTATTATTATTAGTCACAATAATAAAAATAATAGTAATAAAATATATAAATGTCATTTGTGCGTTTGTCTCCTTACCTCTTTTTAAGCCGGCTGGAGTGACTCTTCTCAGGTGAGCAGTCCAGATCGAGATGGGCTGTATCCTCTGGACTCGGGACTCAGTGACACCCTGTCTATCCCGCCGATGGAGGTTCCCATGAATCCACAAGGCCCGCACACCCTGATGCCTGTCCATGTGTACCCACTCACCCAGCTCCGTGTGGCATTCTCCGCCGCCCGCACCGCCAACTTTGCCCCGGGCACCTTAGACCAGCCCATCGCCTTTGACCTGCTCCACACCAACCTGGGTGACATGTTCGACACTGGCTCTGGTCGCTTCACCTGCCCAGCCACCGGTGCCTACGTCTTCATCTTCCACATCCTCAAGCTGGCCATCAGCGTGCCGCTCTACATCAACCTCATGCGCAACGAAGAGGTGATGGTGTCCGCGTATGCCAACGACGGTGCCCCGGATCACGAAACGGCCAGTAATCATGCTGTCCTGCAGCTGTTTCAAGGCGATCAGGTGTGGCTCAGGCTGCACCGTGGCGCCATTTATGGCAGCAGCTGGAAGTACAGCACCTTCTCTGGATTCCTGCTGTACCAGGATTGAAGCTCCTAAAATAGGCACAACAAGAGAGGATGAGGCATTTTGGGATGCTTTTTGGGAGTTATTCTGCACTTTTGGTTACGCATGGTGCAAATGCATGTTTAAAAGATCACGTTCAATAGTGGAAGTCGGTGTTTGACGCATATATATGCTGGTTAAAGTTTACATTGGGTTTAATTATTATTATTATTATTGTTGTTGTTATATTTTGTTCTTTTTAGGTTTCTTTTTTCCCTATAGTTTGAGTTTGCACACACAACCCAGTCTAGCCTATTTAGTGTGCGCTAAACTGAAATGCTAACATTAAGAAGCATCTTCAAGTGTTCGTTAATTGACCCCATCCGCTCATTTTTAGATGAGAATCGGGTTTCCAGCCATATAAAGTTCTATATAACGTGCCTTTTTTTCTGGGGGTGGGTGGGTGGGTTGAGGTCTCTGAACTTAAGCATTGCTTCGCAAGAATTGAGGATTTTTCTTTTCTGGTAATACTTGACATGTTGAGCACTTTAAAAAGAAACCATGAGGAATTTGGTGGCCTTGTTGGGGGTTTGGGGGTGTGTGTGTGTGTGTGTGTGTGTGTGTGTTCATCTGTGTGTGTCTGTGAAATCTATACTGTGAGTGAGAAATCTTGAACACTGACTCTGCTGTGAAAGCATTTAGGCCAAAATTTGCTCCCTCTTGTGCCTGTAATAATAAAAAAAAGTGCAGTTCATTTCTTTTGTGACTTTTCGTTTGTGTATGTTTTTGTTTGTATTTAAAGTACTAATTGTGAGTTTAAACTACTAAATTAGCACAAATTAACTGAAGGCCCAACGAATGCTCTGACCAAGCCTCAATTTTGATCAACTGTTCACTATAGTTTGCCAGCAGTCACAATACACAACCAGTTAAAATATGCAACACATTGAAAAAGCTTGCATTTCTGTGGATTAAACACAGATGACATTAGCTGACTGGTTTTTCTAACACTTGATCTACACTTTTTTTTTTTTTTTTTTTTAATTATTATTTTTTTAAATCTTTTTTATTATTAAACCGTTTTTAGACATTGGTAGTTTACACATGGATACTGTGTATTAAGCCACATCTGTAAAGGTTAAATTATTGCGGAGATGCTTGAAGTAGGGCCTATTGTAACCTTTGATTTGGCCCACCATCCCAACTTGGTGGATAGAATAATGGAGAGGGTTGGGGCGAATGCCATTAACACAGAGTTCTAATAAGATGTAGCTTTTTAAAAAATTATTTTTAAATTTATTTTTTATTTTTAGTTTATTTATTTTATTTTTTTTTTAAATATGAGGTCCCTTTTCATTACTGCTTGCAGCTTTTAATTTGTAAGTTTTATTATAAAGCTACAAAAAAAGCAAACGAAAATTAAATGTTTCAATTAAATCTTGTAAATGAACAGATTTTTTTTTTACATTTTTATTAAGTGTAAATACTGCCATTCAACAGATACAGGACTGTGCAGAAGACATTGGCAAGTCAAGGCAAAGACTAGAGTAATTCTGTTATAAATGAGATTTTGTTTTTAAAACCGCTATTTGGAAGGAATGTATTAATTTTAAAATGATTGGGATAATTTTGTAAGGAAGTGATTTTAAATTACAAGCAAATACTAAAAAGCAAAGATAAGAGTGAAATAAATAGTGCTTTATGATTTCTGGGGCAGTCAAATTGTATTCAGGTAAAGAATTGGAATAATTTAATGTAAAAATAACCCTGCAGAAGTCTTTACTGTATAAAGAATTCAGAAAAATTTCTTTAAAGTTACTAGCAGTAAACCTTGGGTGATGGAATATTTTAAGGCCTTAAAAATGTGCAAATGGAAAATGCTTTTAGTTTATATACAGCTAGACCTCTCTGTATGCAAACCTATACATAATCATATATAATTATGAAGGGCTCAAATATCACTTTACATGAAAAAGGAGTGTTGGAAATCTGCATCTAGGTGCATTGTTGAATTTGAAACATTTCGAGATGAGCACAAGAGGCCGCTGTTGGCCTTCACATTAATCACATATATATATATATATATATATATATATATATATATATATATATATATATATATATATATATATATATATATATATATATATACATATATATATATATATATATATATATACATATATATATATATATATATATACATATATATATATATATATATACATATATATATATATATATATATATATATATATATATATATATACATATATATATATATATATACACATACACATACACACACACACACACACACACAAACATATTTTTATATGTTTATATATATTTATATATATTTAAACCACTGATACTACTACTACTAAAACGAATAAGGTGTGAGATGGAGTAAATTGGTACAAAAGAGCACCTTTGTTCCAGTGATCTTTATGGAAGGCTCAAATATCATCACTCTGCATGTAAAAGAAAAGTTGGAAAGCTGCGTTGTTGACCATATATTGTTTTGAATTAGAAACATTTTGAGATGAGCACAAGAGGGCGACGTTGGCTTTCACGGTGATCACTTCAGCTCAGAATCTAATGGAAAAACATTCATGTTCAGTAGGGTTTCACTTGGGTCATTTAAGCTTACAGGAAAAGTGTCATGCCGAGGGCTTTGAACGTCACACAATGCACAAATGTTTACTTTCCAGTGCTCAGCCTTAGCAGCCAAAGTGTGCTGGTTGATTTTGCTTTCAATGAATGCCCTTTAAGTGAATGTTATTTCTGTGTATTTAAGGTTAAGCATGTTCTTCTAGTAGTTTAGAAGAAGAATTAGAAGTTTAAAGGCCCTCACAAGGACTTTATTTTGCAATTCTGTATTTATTTCTTGCAATTCTAACTCTTTTTTTTTTTTTTTTTTTTTCTCCTGATGACTACAAGCTAAACTCCCAAATGTGAGATTAAGTCAAAATTGCAAGATACAAATGTGCAATTCTGGCAGAAAGTGTTTGGTTGCTGGCAGAAACAAACATATACAAGACTAATGCTTCAAGACAGAAGCAAACATAAATTTTGGCAGACTGTCACTCATGTTATAATCCCTTCAATGAAATGTAACCTCCTGCTGGTCCACAGGGCGAGTCTGTCTGCGGTCGACCTGCCCAGACTTGTTCATATAATACCCTCCCCCATTAAACCTAGTTTAACCCTCCATTAGGTCATGTCCCATGTAAACCCACCGCTGCTCCTTAGGAGCGCTGGATGACTAAGATGATCAGCTGTCTTCTAGCCTGCCATCATCTGGACATTCTTTGTCCTACAAATGTGCTAGAATTGTGGAGCTGTGCATTTCAGTGCTCTTCAGTGTTTGGACTTTCAGCAATGAAAATCCACATGGAACTGAACTAAACTGAACTTAAACTCTATACAGTTTCAATTTACTTCTATGTTAAGCTGGTTTGACACAATCTACATTGTAAAAGCGCTATATAAAAGAAGATAAATTGAATTGAATTGAATGCTGGAACAGAAACAGTGACTAAATATAAAATTCCCACTTCTCTTTTATCCTTTTCAAATTTTACCCTGAGGCTTTTCTGCCTTTTAGTTTGTAATGCGGTCACAAATCTGATTCTGAGAAAGTGTATCTCTGAGATTTCCATCTAAATCCAAAACACAACAAAGAAACTACAGACTTGTAAAGTGGACATGACCATTTGGATTCATCTGTATTTGTTTTTGAGACAAAATAATACCTGGAAGTCATTTATCTGTGGAAGACTGCAAGTAAATGATGTATTCACGCAAGCTGTGAAACGTACGAGACTAAACAGCCGTTTCTCCCCGTCTCCGGCCTTTAAACTTAATGTTAGTAATTTGTCATCCGCCACAACGTCCTTCCTGAGAGAAACTAGGTGTAGTTGGTGAACAAAAGAGCAGGTGACCGTGTCATTAGAAGATTGTTTAAATGTATTTAGTCAGTGTTTACTCTTAACAGATGTACAAAGTGGGTCATTGTTTAATGACTTGTCCTTGAACATTCAACACTCCTGGCCCTGTTTCAGGAATTTGTATTGACAATCATGTGTAATTCAGTAGCCTAGTGTCATCTTGCCTTGCCTTGTTTCTAAATGTTTTAAATTACAGCTGAAATTAATAGAACTTTTGAAAATGTTTGAAATTATGTACATTAACAAGTCTTTCCAGTCAGATTAGCTGCCTAATAAAGTGTTACGTTACATGCAGAGGCTCCCCTCATGGGGGCGGCCATTTTAAGAGGTCACTTGACCTGCTGATATTATATTGTTAACCTATTTATAGTAAAATTTGCTTGTAGAATATTTGATTAGTGGCTGAAAGTATTACTTTATGGTCAAAAATATTGGTTAATTAACAGCCCTATAGCTCCAGATTGAGTTTTCTGTCGATATAGACCATTTCAATGTGGTCATGGACATTTCCTGCTTGTTATCAAACTGTAACAAGAGGCCATTCAATCATAACTTATTGTTAAACAGCTATCATAACATTATTTATCAATATGTGGCTCTTTTTAGATTCTCGGAAGCTATAGACATTAAAAAAGTCACGTTGTGACCATTGTTTTTGTTTACATCCTCCAAAATGGTCTATATTGCATTACCTACTTTCTCCCAGGGCCATTTAAATTGAAGATAATATTTAGCTGCACCATGTTGGTGTTTTGTAACATCTAATTGTTAAGAGGTGGGTCGTTAGCCACCCCGTGCCGCCCCTATATTGCATTGTGGGACCTTAATATCTGCTCTGACAACTTTTGATGTTGAAAAGTTTCAATTTAATTGACTCTTAAACAATATATTTTGTTATTTTACACATTCATTTATGTACTAAGAAGTTCAAGAAAATAGGTCATGAGCTGCCAGTACTTTATCTGTTATTGTGCGGATCTCTATATTATTTCTTATACCATATATTGCTTCAAGCTTATGGAAAAATACATTCCTTGTGTCTGCAAGCATGAATATAAACACCATCCTAAACACATTAGTTACAATATTTCCAAAGCTGCAGTGATGTTTTACAAATGCTTCCAATTAAAAACAATTTTTATGGTTTGTGTCTTTGTAATAAGGAGTGAGTAAAGAGATTTGAGAATTTCATTCCATTAAAAGCACTTGCGACAACTGCTAGGCTTGCGATGTGTGTTGGTCTGGCGACAGACCAAGTACTGTGCACAAAGCTAATATTTAGAGACGTTAATCGATTAAAACTCATGCATAATTGCTTGTTTACTTGGATATTCTATTGTCAGCATTTTAGACTGAGTTGTCATTGTGCTGTTGTGTGTTTACTTCTCAATTTTTCACTGATTTTTCTCAAAAAAGAAAAGAAAAATCCTTAGCGGGGAAAGGCTGTGTGCAAAATAGTTCCTCTTAAATTCCCAGCATAGCGCAGCAGGAAATCCCCTTTCAGACTTCCAATCTAGCACATTTGCTGGGTGTCTTGCATTGTTGCAGTTAGCAGCGCATGATGGGATGGGGGTAAATATCCTATTTTCCGCCCAGGAAATAAACTCTGTAAGCTGCGATAAGATTAGCGTCTGATTCTGCCAGTCCTACGCTGTTGTTTTAATCCCTCCGATAGCCATCTTCTCGTAACAACTAGTAAATTGAAAACAACTGAATTGCAAGTTTACTTTCATAGGGAACTGCAAAAACGTGTTGCCATAGCACATGTAAAATGTAACATTGAGTGTTTTTGCACAGCCTTGACAGAATTCAGACATTTGGTACAAAAGAAGGGCTGTGTGACTTGAGTTTACACCTCTATGAGGAGGTCCAGGTGTGTGATTCTAACCTGAAGCTGCACCCCTTCATTTCGGCTGCTCCGTGCGCTCTCGCTCCTTCATGTTAGACGTATATTTTTCCTAAACCTCCTCCCTAACTCCCCTACTCAATGTCAACATGCCAGTGCTGTTAGTTCAGTCTCGTGCTATGTTTAGAATAGCGTACTAGTCTTACTACTACAGCAATATTGAGCTTTTATGATGCGCAAAACTGAATACCTTTTTACCATTATTGTCTTGATGGAAACTACAAATGTTACGGAAGCAGACGGACAAACAAGGGGAGTAAGTATAAATGAGGTTTATTACAACAGCAGAGTAATTTGGATAATGATTGAGAGTTGAAATGGAGTTTGGATGAACTGATGATTCTCTTTGCCAGGTGGGATGATAGACACAGAAGGATGACCGAATGCACACACCAGAGGACTTGCGGGGAAGACAGACTGACGAGACACACAACGTTGACAGGACAACTGGAACACTGGACAGACTGGAATGAAAACAGAGATAAGGTAAGTATATTTGCTGAGATCGTAGGGGAGTGAAACCTAGGAAGTGGTTCACTCAGAGTCCGCTTCGTAGGAACGAGACCGGACAATGAGTGAAGTGAGGTGTGTGCTTATATAGTGAATGGGAGTGATTGGGTGCAGCTGTGCGTGGTTAATACTCAGGTGAAGGTGCTCGGTGCGTGATGTTGGTGGAAGAGCCTGGCCAATCCGTGACATTACCCCCCTCCCCAGGGCCCGCTCCTGAGGGCCTGAACCTCCGACGTCGTGGTGGTCTACCTCGTCCTCGAGGTGCTGGAAATTCTGGGTGATTGGAGTGGAACTCTTCCATAAGTGCGGGATCTAGTATATCGGATCTGGAGACCCATGACCTCTCTTCTGGACCGTATCCTTCCCAGTCGACGAGGTATTCAAGCTGACCACCACGACGCCGGGACCGTAGGATGTCTTTGACTTGGTAGATGGCCCCTTCTTCTAACATCAGGGGGGGAGGAGGTTCCTCTTCATGGCCAGGCTCTGTGGAGGGAATCAGAGGATCGTGAAAGGGTTTTAGAAGGGACACGTGGAATGTGGGGTGGATTCTGTACTGTGGTGGTAACTGTAATTTGTATGTGACGGGGTTGACCTGTTCCAGAATGGTGAAGGGACCAACAAATCTGGGACTTAATTTTCGGGAGGGCAGTCGCAACCGGATATCTCTGGTGGAGAGCCAGACCTTTTGTCCTGGAGTATAGATGGGGCCTGGAATCCTCCTCTTATCAGATACCTCCTTTGTTCTGCGTACTGCCCTTTGGAGATGGTGATGAGCATCGTCCCAGACTCTCTCGCTCTCCCGGAACCAGTAATCCACTGCGGGGACATCAGATGGTGCGCCATCCCAGGGGAAGAGTGGAGGTTGGAACCCTAGGATGCACTGGAATGGCGTGAGTCCGGTGGTAGGTTGCCGCAGGGAATTCTGGGCGTATTCCGCCCAGCCCAGAAACTGGCTCCAGGAGTTTTGGTGACCGTGACAGAAGGTCCGGAGGAACCGCCCCACTTCCTGAATTTTCCTCTCGGTCTGGCCGTTGGTTTGGGGGTGATAGCCAGACGAGAGGCTTACGGTCACACCTAGGAGTCTGAAGAATGCTCTCCATAGTCTGGAGATGAATTGGGGTCCTCGATCCGAGACTATATCTTCTGGTAACCCAAAATTTCGAAAGACGTGGTTGAACAGGTTTTCGGCGGTCTCCAGGGCTGTGGGTATACCTTTCAAAGGAATCAAACGACAGAATTTAGAGAATCGATCTATGATGACTAGAATGCAGGTGTTACCTTCAGACAATGGGAGGTCTGTCATGAAGTCAACTCCTAGGTGTGACCAGGGGCGGTTTGGGATGGGCAAGGGATGGAGTTTACCAGCAGGTAGATGGCGAGGACTCTTCGCCATAGCGCATTCTCTGCAGCCTTGGACGTATCTTCTCACATCCCTCGCCATGTTCGGCCACCAAAAGCGTTGGGATAGCAGCGAGAGGGTGTTGTTGGCCCCAGGATGTCCTGTGCCCAGAGATGTATGGCTGGAATGAATGAGATCTACCCGTTGGTTTTCAGGGATGAAGCGTCGATTGGGGGGACAGCCCGGCGGAGTTCTGGATTCTGGAGTGGCGTTTACTGTAGGAGCGGACCATTGGATGGGACAGATAGTGATCTGATCGGGAAGGATCTTGGCCGGTGTCTCAATAATTTCATGCTGGTCGTGAATTCTGGAAAGTGCGTCTGCTCTGATGTTCTTTGAACCTGGTCGATATGAGATAGAGAACTGAAATCTGGAGAAGAACAATGACCAACGGGCTTGACGAGGACAGAGTCTTTTAGCATCTTTTAGGTATTGGAGATTTTTATGATCTGTGATCACCTGGAACGAATGTTTGGCCCCCTCCAACCAGTGTCGCCACTCCTCCAGGGCGAGCTTGATGGCCAGAAGTTCTCGATTTCCGATGTCATAGTTCCTTTCCGCCGGGCTGAGCTTCCGGGAGAAATAGGCACATGGATGGAGTAATGAAGGAGTACCGTGGTACTGGGACAGGATGGCTCCCACTCCGGTGGTCGATGCATCCACTTCGACCACAAACGGCAAGTCAGGATCAGGATGAGTCAGCAGTGGGGCTTGAGTGAAGGATTCTTTTAGGTTTTGGAAGGCTGCGGCGGCTTCGGGAGGCCAGGGTAGTGCTTTGGGTTTATTTTTCAACAGGTTGGTGAGCGGAGCGGTGATGAGACTGTAATTCTGGATGAAACGTCGGTAGAAATTAGCAAATCCTAGGAAACGTTGGAGTTCCTTTATGGTCTTTGGTTCGGGCCAGGAGATGACGGAAGTGACCTTCCCCTCGTCCATACGAACCCCTCTTTGATCGATGATGTACCCCAAGAACTGAACAGATGGTGAATGGAAGGAGCATTTTTCAGCCTTGAGGTACAGGCGGTGTTTCCTGAGGGTTTTCAGGACCTCCGCAACGTGGTGGCGATGTTCGGCCTCACTCCGGGAGTAAATCAGGATATCATCTATGTATACAATGACGAAGAGATGAAGGAACTCCCGGAGAACTTCGTGGATGAAGTTTTGGAATACGGAGGGGGCGTTAACCAGACCATAGGGCATGACCAGGTACTCGTAGTGTCCAGTAGGGGTCACAAACCCAGTCTTCCACTCGTCCCCCTCACGTATTCTCACCAGGTTATAGGCGCTGCGGAGGTCCAACTTGGTGAAAATTTTGGCGGATCTGAGTTGTTCCAGGGCCGCAGGGACGAGAGGAAGGGGATACCGGAACTTGACTGTACCTTGATTTAGGGTTCTGTAATCGATACATGGCCGCAGCCCTCCATCCTTCTTAGCCACGAAGAAGAAACTTGAGGCAGCAGGTGACGTGGATGGACGGATATACCCCTGACTCAGAGCCTCATGGATGTACTCCTCCATTGCCTTGGTCTCCGGAAGGGACAACGGGTAGATCCTACCTCTGGGCATAGGAGCATCTGGAAGCAGGTCTATGGCGCAGTCCCATGGCCGATGTGGAGGTAGCTGGGAAGCTCTCTTGGGGCAAAATACATCCTCGTATGAGGAGTAGATCTTCGGGATCTGAATGGATATTTTCTCGACAGGACTTTCGACAGACGTGACGTAGACGGTAAGGGGTCTTTGAATTTGTAAGGGTAGATCGGGAAAACAGCTGGATCTGCATTCTTCTCCCCATCTCTTAATCTCTCCTGTGCCCCAAGAGAGGATGGGATCGTGCTTCACCAGCCACGGGCGCCCTAAGATGATATCCATCGATGCACCCTCCAGAACCAGAAATTGAATCTCCTCTTTGTGGAGCAGTCCTACTTGGAGATTGACGGGTTCACATTTTCGATGGATACGTGCCTGAGAATGGATATCGTTGGTTATGGGCTGAATCTGGTAGACGTGCGTCGAGGCTTCGGTGTTAAGCTGTAGTCGGCGACAGAGGGCGTGCGAGATGAAATTTCCTGCTGACCCGGAGTCGATGAGGGCTGTGACTGAAACTGAGACAGAAGGGGTAGTTAACTGGACATTAGTGGTGAGAGGATGCATCTTTTCAATGGGAGAACTGAACAAACTCACCACAGAGCGTGTTGGACGAATGGGACAGTCCAGCCTGACATGTCCTTTGGCACCACAGTACATGCACAGACCCCGGGTCAGCCTCCTCTGTCGCTCGGTGATTGTGAGTCTACCAGATTCTATGATCATGGGCTCTGGTTCTGGAGGAACGGCTGGCTCTGGCGAACGGAGGAGTGCTTGTGATACCGGTGGAGGATCATGCTGGTAGACCCTCAGACGATCGGAACAGCGCAGAGAGTGTTGGATGAACTTCTCCAATCCCATCGTGTCGTCGAGGGCGGCCAGCTGTAACCGGAGGCTGGGCTCTAGTCCGAGCCGGTAGGTTGTGAGGAGAGATCGCTCATTCCACCCGCTAGCAGCAGCCAGAGTTCGGAACCTGAGAGCATAATCCTGAGTGGACATGGCTCCCTGTTTGAGATGGTATAACTGTTCTCCAGCTGCTACTTCGGCATCCGCGCGACCAAAAACCTCCTTGAAATATTGGGTGAATGACTGAATGGAATTTGTTACCGGCCCAGACTGTTGCCAGATGGTTTCAGCCCACCGAAGAGCCGACCCAGAGAGAAGGGAGATGATGAATGCGATTTTGGACCGATCTGTAGGGTATAACTCGGGTTGCATAGTGAATACCAGAGAACATTGTAGGAGAAATCCATTGCACTCCTCCGCCCCGCCAGAGTAGGGCGCTGGTCGAGCCATGGGACTGGATGAGTGGGTGGACGGTGAAGAAGTGCTCGGTGCTGGTGGTGCTTCGGGAAGTGGAGCAGATGGTAGTAGCACTCTCTTCAATGAATCCACCAACTCCTGAAGGGGATCGTGAGTGCTCATGCTGTTGGTAGTTGAAGGTCCGGTCTTCTGTTACGGAAGCAGACGGACAAACAAGGGGAGTAAGTATAAATGAGGTTTATTACAACAGCAGAGTAATTTGGATAATGATTGAGAGTTGAAATGGAGTTTGGATGAACTGATGATTCTCTTTGCCAGGTGGGATGATAGACACAGAAGGATGACCGAATGCACACACCAGAGGACTTGCGGGGAAGACAGACTGACGAGACACACAACGTTGACAGGACAACTGGAACACTGGACAGACTGGAATGAAAACAGAGATAAGGTAAGTATATTTGCTGAGATCGTAGGGGAGTGAAACCTAGGAAGTGGTTCACTCAGAGTCCGCTTCGTAGGAACGAGACCGGACAATGAGTGAAGTGAGGTGTGTGCTTATATAGTGAATGGGAGTGATTGGGTGCAGCTGTGCGTGGTTAATACTCAGGTGAAGGTGCTCGGTGCGTGATGTTGGTGGAAGAGCCTGGCCAATCCGTGACAACAAAACACTATTTTATTAAAAAGTGATTATATTCAGAATATTCAGAGTATACTGTAAAAAACGATTAGTTGACTTTTCTGTAAAAAGGGGGTAAACCTATTACTTTTTAAGCAGTTAGATGACTTTAGTTTAAACAAGTGAGTAAACACATTGCTTTTAAAGCGAGTTGACTTTACAGTACTTTAAAAAAGTGAGTAAACCCATTGCTTTTAAGACGATTTGTTGACTTCACTTAAAATTGCTGTTAGAGCGATTAGTTGACTTAGAAGCGATTAGTTGACTTTACTTTAAAACTGGTAAATCCATTGCTTTCAAAGCCATTAGTTGACTTTACTTGAAAAAAGTGAGTAAACCCATTGCTTTTAAAGTGATTTGTTGACTTTACTTAAAATTGATGTTAAAACGATTAGTTGACTTTACTTTCAAAACGAGTAAATTTGTTCCTTTGAAACCTATTAGTTGACTTATAATTGTTGTTAAAGTGTTAGTTGACTTAGAAGTGATTTGTTGACTTTACTTTGAAAACAAGTAAATCTATTGATTTTAAACCTATAGGTTAACTTCACTTTAAAAAAGTGAGTAAATGTTACTTTTAAAGTGATTAGTTGACTTGTTGTTAAAGCTATGAGTTGATTTAGATGTGATTAGTTGACTTTACTTTGAAAACTGGTAAATTTGTTGCTTTTAAACCTATATTAGTTGACTTTGCTTTAAAAAAGTAAGTAAACCTATGGCTTTTAAAGCCATTAGTTGACTTTACTTATAATTGTTTAAGTGGTTAGTTGACCTAGAAGCGATTAATTCTTTTTTTTTTTTACCTTGAAAACTAGTAAACATATTGCTTTAAACCTATTAGTTGACTTTACTTTTAAAAAATTGAGCAAATCCATTGCTTTTAAAGCCATTAGTTGACTTCACTCATAATTGTTGTTAAAGCAATTAGTTGATTTAAAAGCAATTAGTTGACTTTACTTTGAAAACTGGTAAATCCATTGCTTTTAAACCTATTAGTTGACTTTAATAAAGTGAGTGAACCCATTGCTTTTAAAGCCATTAGTTGATTTGTTGATAATTGTTGTTAAAGCGATTAGGTGATTACTTGACCTAGAAGTGATTAGTTGGACTAGAAACAATTATTGACTTTAGAAACTAGTAAATCTGTTGCTTTTAAGGATATTAGTTGACTTTTACTTTAAAAAAGTGAGTAAACCTATTGCTTTTAAAGCGATTAGTTGACTTTATTTCAAAAAAGTTAGTAAACCTGTTGCTTTTAAAGCGACACTAAAAAAAGTGTTGCATGCAAAACTGTTGCAAACAATTTATTTGTGTTGAATTTAAACACACAAATTAAATTTAATAATGTTCAACTTAATTTGTTTGTTTAAATTCAGCCCAAATAAATTGTTTACAACCACTTAACGTAAAAAATTAAGTAAATCCAAGGAATCATCTTTGAATACTTTTTTCAGTGTAGTTGATTTTACTGTAAAAACGTGAGTAAACCCATTGCTTTTAAAGCGATTAGTTGACTTTACTTAAAATTGTACTTTAAAGCGATTAGTTGACTTATAAGCGATTATTGACTTTAAAAGCGGAATCTGTTGCTTTTAAGCCTATTAGTTCACTTTTACTTTAAAAAAGTGAGTAAACTCATTGCTTTTAAAGCAATTAGTTGATTTTATTTAACAATGTTGTTAAAGCGATTAATTGACTTAGAAGCAATTAGTTGACTTTACTTTGAAAAAAAAAACAAGTAACTTCGTTGCTCTGTTGACTTTACTTTTTAAAAAGTGAGTAAACCAGTTGCTTTTAAAGCCTTTATTTTACTGTATTAAAAAGTTAACAAACCCATTGCCTTAAAATTATTAAGTAAATTTGTAAATGTGCAAGATTATAAAAAATAAGTTAAGATATCTTAACAGTTCCAAGCTACATTGGTTTCATTCACTTTTTTAAACAAATCGCTTTTTACAGTGTACTAGCATTCACATTATACATTGAAATCACTCTGTACTAAATCCGGAATATCTGAGTAAATGGGCTATGACAACAATAGTAGGCATTATGAAGTATAAACTGCAGAGTGTGTAAAAAAGGTTTTGCACATTTATATGCTTTATGGCTTTAAACACAGAACATTACTCTTTTTTTCTTACCCATTCTTATCCTCTAGAGACTTCTCTGCCATTATAATGCTTTCTCTTGATTTAGTGTGATTGTGTTGTAATTTGGAAACGCTGTGTTTTCGTTTAAATCAGATTTATGTTAACGTTAATGGCTGCCATCTTTCTCATGTTTGAAGGCTGGAAGCGAGCGAGTTTGATGTTCAGCATGGGGAGGCCACAGGCTCCTGTTTGCAGACCGAGACTGAAGATAATGTTGGGGCAGGTTGGAAAGTGCACTGGTGCGGTTTGACTTAGCGGCCGGCGAGACCATTTAATTGTTTCCACATGGAAAAAGAAATCAGTCTTTTTCAGAACGTCACTTCTGTGAACCACCACTGTTAGCCACTTTTAGCATCGTTAGCAATATTAGCATGTTTACCTCACACAACACTTCAAACAAGGAAGCTATGACTGGTCTCATGATGTTTTCACATGTTAAAAAGGAACTAATGATCTGCATGTTTACTCAGAAACACGCACAAATAAAGATTAATCCTGTTCTGGCCAACACGCTAACACTGTGGTTCTTTTTCCTGGATTCGCACGCTTTGTTTGTCATACCAGGCGGGCCTTGATTTCTTATTCTTTCTGTAAGTATCACTCTGTCTCCCTCACCGTCTTGTTCTCTTTCATCCTTATTTGCTGCAGTAGAAGGATAATTATAGCTTTCGGGAAATGATGCCTCTGGAAAGGCCCCTTTGGGAAAGAATCAGGCTGTAAAACGATTTTTTGCCCGCTGCGTATGTGTGGAGACAGTGTGAGGTAAACAAGTTCTTTCAGCTTTCTCTGAATATCACAGTCTGAATGGTGAGACGTTCTCCACTGTGGAAGAGACTTCAAAGTCACCGGCATGTAAATAGAGGGCTGTTTTTACCCATTATGCACTAATATTTCCAGCCTAACGGCCTAATGCAATGTGAAATTAGCTTTATTTTGGTACATCTCAGATTATTCTGTGTCCCTGAGTGTGTTACGTAATGCAAGCGGTGAGGCGTTGCTTGAATCCTTTTAAGATTTACATGTCTGTGGGGCTGTGTTTGGAGATCCATGCGTGAGAGCTTCACAGGCACAATCTCCGGGCCCGACTGCTTCACATTAGAGTTGTTTATCGTATGTAAATTATCCAGAACTGATGTTCATCAACAAACACACATGCACACACAAAACCTCTGAGCTCATCTCTTACCGAAGGGTCTGGCATCAGTGTGCTGCATCATGCAGATATTTACAGGAATATTTTGGTGCTGTCGAAACCACCTGGAAAACAAGTGCACATTGTTTTCAATTCTATTCACACACTAACTGACAAAAGTCTTGTCCTCGATCCCATTTGTAAGAGCAATAAATAATAACTTGACTTCTAGTTGATTATTTGGAAAAGTGGCAGAATTATCTGTTAAACTGCATCCCAATCATCACAAATACTGCAGAAGGCCTATTGAAACCTGCATGGACCTAAGATTCTCATAGAAATCAGTCAAGTTTGGTGAAGGAAAAAATCATGATTTGGAGTTACATTCAGTATAGGGGCGTGCGAGAGATCTGAAGAGTGGATGGCAACATCAACAGCCTGAGGCATCAACACATTTGTGCTGCCCATTACATTACAAACCACAGGAGAGGGTAAATTCTTCAGCAGGATAGCGCTCCTTATCATACTTCAGCCGTCATATCAAAGTTCCTGAAAGCAAAGGTCAAGGTGCTCCAGGATTGGCCAGCCCAGTCACCAGACATGAACATTATTGAGCATTTCTGGGGTATGATGAAGGAGGAGGCATTGAAGATGAATCCAAAGAATGTTGATGAACTCTGGGAGTCCTTCAAGAACGCTTTCTTTGCCATTCCAGATGACTTTATTAATAAGTGATTTGAGTCACTGCAGAGATGTATGTAAGCAGTCCTCCAAGCTCAAGGGAGTCATACACGATATTAATTCTTTTTCCACTGCACCATGACTTTATATTCTACACTGTACATTATTTATGTTAGGTCACAAGACTTTTGTCTGAGCAAAGTCAGACCTTACTGTCCTAATTAACTAATTAAAAATCAAGACATAATCATATTTTATTTTGGTAAAATAAGCGTAATCTTTGCCTTTCATATAAGCCACTTCTGATGCCTAGAAGTCAAGTTATTATTTGTTGTTCCTAAAACTTGGATAGACTGCAAGACTTTTGTCAGGAAGTGTACATAGAGTTTTAGTTGTTTAAGTATCAGTTTCACTGCATTATGAATCTCATTTGACCTAAAGATTATTTATGGCTATAATAGTCTGTAAATGTATTGTTAGAGTAATAGATACATTTTCACCACTATGGTTCTGTAATAATGTAGCTGCTCCACACCCATAGTACAACACAAAGCTTTGTTTTTAGAGTCAGCGCTAAAGGGGCAGATGATCTGAATAGTTCACTTAAAACTCAGGTAAAGTCAACAGTAAGAGAGGAATGTAGAAACACTGACTTTCAGTACACCTACCCTTTAGACTAAATTGTTAACAGCAAACATGTGTAATGATATCAGGATTACAACTGTCAGGGTAGTTTATGTTATCTCTAAGAGTCACAAAGATTTAAGTGAGTTTCGCTGAGCTATAATAAATTTAACTTTTTTTCTTCAGTAAAGTTTTAAAGAGGCGTTTTTAATCTGAAACGGTGATCCACTGCTTTGAGTCAAAAAGATATACAGGCAAAACAAAATGAATCCATATTTTTTGACGATACATTGAGGTGAAATAAAGTGACAGGCCCGTAGCCAACCTGGTGAAAGGGGTGGTTCTTTTTTCCATCAAAATGTGAACTTTTTTTGTAGTTATTTGCCTTATTTTCTATTTATTTATGAGGCCTAAATACTACATTTTAGTGACATTTTAGGATGGATTAGCTTGTCGGATGGTCACCATAACCACACTTTTCGATGTACCAAAATATTTCCTAAAGATTTAGAATAAAGAAATTTTAATAAATACTTATTTTAAAAATACTAATTTATTACATCATCATTTGTTTAAGTTTTAAATTAAAAACTGTTACCTATTGTAATTTATTAGGCATATAACAAACTGGCCAGTATATTCAACTATCCTCAGGCCGAATTTGGGCATTTCAATAATAAAAAATGAAAAAATAATAATAATAAATGAGCTTTATGATTCTCTAGCCTTTCTTGTAAGAAAAGTAAAGATTCATCGATAACAACAATAGTCAAATTAGTATTCAAATTAACTTTAATATGGTCAGGGGCGGATTTAGTGATTTGGGGACCCTAAGCAAATCCAGCCATGAGGCCCAAAAGTTTTTAAATGCACCTTTTGTACTTTATTTTTTATATAAATGATACTTCTTTATATAATTTATACATATATCACTCTATCTCCTTTTCTACATTTTATCTAATGCAAATTAACAATAACATGTAAAGCATAACATCTTCTAAAACATTTGAAATAATTTGTTTTGAAATAATTTGAATTCACAACTAAAAGTAATTAATGAACTATTTCTTTTTAAAAACTAAATCTTTACTGATTTAACTGCTGTACTGGTTCAAGATTCAGGGTGGGGGACACAAATTAACATTTTTAGACACTCACTGTACAAAATATGACAGAAAACAATGTTATATACAATTTATAGGGACAATGTATACTTTTAGGTATTTATTTGGGGGCCCTCACATTTCCTGAGATCCTAAGGGCCCCTTACCTGCTTATTGGTTAAATCCACCCCTGAATATGGGTCACTTTTGGTGCTTCACACCTTTTTATTGGTCATTTTCTGTTTCAAGAATAAGGTCCAAGATTGAGAATAGAAGTTACTTGTAAATGTTTTCTGTATTTAAAAACAATACACTAGAGAAAGATGACTTCACTTACATCTGATTGCATGTTTTCTTGCACAGCTGGATCTTGGACTCATGAAAAATAATAGTTTGCTTACTGATTAGCTGAAGTTACACTGATGTGATGGTCAACAGATGATTCGGCTTGGTCTTAAAGCATTTTTCAATGGGTTATTTTCACAATTTATGATGCTGTAGCAGTCAAAATAGGACAAATGAATTAACGAATAGAACAAATACTGGACCTTTGTCATTGAGGGGTGGGTCTTCCGAACCACCCGAACCCTCCTTGGCTACGGGCCTGAGTGAAATGATCTTTGGTGCAAGAAACACAACATTATCACCTTTAACAGTTAGTCTCAGCAAATTGTTTTGAATTTGTTTTATGATTAACAGAAAAGTAGTTTTAGGGTGAACTAACCCTTTAAAGGATTCAATGACTCGTTCAAACGAAGCATTAGAGAAAAATATCGCCACCTATTGTTGTCATTGAAGCATAAACAGAGGAATAACGAGTCAAAGTTACTCACCACGTGTATTTTACAAACTGACAGACTGCCGCGGGAAAATTGACAGCCTGACGGCCGCGCGCAAACACGGTCAAGCGGAGGGATACAAACGAAACTCCAATCAATCGGATTCGAAACCGGAAGTGCTGCTGTTTGTTTTGTTTTTAAACTCCACATAAACACGATCCACTGCTGGTTATAAATATTTATTGATTGCAGTATGGCTGTCCATTCCTATCTTCAGGTGTTTGTGGTAATGTGAAATACATATTTTACATACAAGTGTTTTGTTAGTGGTTGACATACAGTTTATTCACCTTGTGTTTATGTGTGTGCAGGTGTTAATTGACTTCTTCACCTCTGATGGATCAAGCTTGTGTTTCATGTGTACACAGCAGCTGCTTCAGATGTGCGAAAGGAGAAGATTTTCCAGTTTTGAGCCAAATACATCGTTGAAATGAACACCTTGAAATCTGAGAAGGAGAAAAAGAGGTATGTGGTGAAAACAATGGAATGGAAAGAGGTGTGAACTGTCCTCATGTGGCCTGGGACTGAATCTTGTCAGTTTGTTATTATGTTTATCAGCTGACTGAGTGTTATCAGTCCAAGCTAGACTAAACCAGAGCAAAACTATTTAGATGTGACCAACATATTTAGCATTTGTGGGACCAAGCAGACACGACGCATTCAAATAGTTTGAAAACAAATCTGAATCATACCTGTCAACATTGAGATGTGAAAATAAGGGATATGCCCACCATAATGAGGGATACCCCCCAACCCCCCCCCCCCCCCCCCCCCCCCCCCCCCCAAAAATTCCCAAATTATTAAATATGTACTTCTGGAGCTGTTTAATTGTAAATAAACAGTTAAACAGTTAGTAATATGTTTTATTATTATTATTTACAAAAGAAAAAATAAATAGCATTAGCAGCAAATAAATTAGCAAACAGTTTAGCTTATCAAAATTAATAGCCATTATAAAGAAATGGTTAAGTTATCAAATCTCATTAATCTTCACTGTATAACTTACAAATTCTGATTAAAGAGCAGCGAATGAATCTTATATTAATAATTTTATAATGAAAGTATTCGATTGCTTTCGTAACTTTTTACGTTCATTTAGGACAAAATTAATTATGTTTGGAAAAACCCCCCCACCAAGATCGACATCTTTAGATGTTGTTATTATTATTAATTATGTGTATATGTCTGTTCAAACATGTACCCAAAACCCAGACTTTCGCTCTGCTTCAAATCACGTGTACAGAATCTGTTTGGGAAACATCGTCTATTTATCACTATGGAGCGCGTCAGCTGACAGTCACGCACCGCTATATGACTGTTTAGAGGATTGTATAGGAGAGGCGACGGCACCTGTAATGAAAAGGAAAGGGAATCCCGCTGTTTTTTAAAATGATTTCAAAGTGTTTTCATGCCTAAATAATACAAAAGCACAGAACTGATTCACATTTAAGAGCGAGGGGCGTCCCCTGGCGGTTTGGCGGTATGGGTTGCGTATAGGGAGGATCGGCTCTTTGATGTTTATTGCCACCCTTCAGAGAAAAACTGAAAATACCTTTACGGGATGATATCAGGATAGAATTGTAAAATACAGGAGAATCCTGGAAAAAACAGGAAGGTTGACAGGTATGATCTGAAAATGTTGGTCTACTGCCTTCTCAATGTGTGTGGTGGTTGTGGCCCGCTTAAAATAGATTTATTATAGCTGCTATAGGTTATGTGATGAAAAAAAATCATTTAAAAAACTCTTTTAATTCATAATTTATTAGATTAGCATTTTCAAAGCAATGTTATGAATACATATTAAAATAGAACTTGCATATTTTCAGTAAACGGTGCTTAAATAATCCGCTTGTTAAGTGTGACGTCACACAAAGTGGCTCCTAGGTCTAAGCACCATATCAAACTGTTTGGGGAGGCTCATCAAATGGAAATAATAAACGTTTAAAAAGCGACATATTACTTTTGAAAATCACGATTATGTATATATATACATGCCTATTATCAGATTGCCAGAAAGTGATCAATTATTTTATATATTGTTTAAATATTGATGTCTGTGATGTTGTGTACACCATGATTTTATATATAATATACTTTAATGTGTGATAGGACTAAAAGTGGTCATAAATGAATATTTTCTCAATTCAAATGAATAGCGGCTTGGACCCGGAAACAGTATTCCATACGTCACAGATACGCCACGACTTATTGACCTTATTCTCCGCGTACGAGTGGGCGCAGCCATTTGAATCATTTTGGCTCAAAACTTTCGGTCTCATTCACTTCCATACATTTTTAAACGTTAAAAACAGCTCGTTTTGCTGCTTGATGTTGCAAACTGATATTTTTTTAGTATATTATTCTACTTTGTCTGTATTCTAATGCAAACACTTGTTTGTAGAGCAAGTGGTTTGACCGTTTTTTGCCGTTTATTATTCCTAGTCATTTCTCCCATAGGCAACTGAATCGGAAGTTCTAAAACAATCGCAAAAACGCGCGCACTTCCGCATTGAAGAATAAGGTCAATACGTCACGATATTTTTCTTCCTAATACTCCTAATATAATGTTCAGTATTTAATGATTACTTAAAGGCACAGTATGTCATTTTCACCACTAGAGGGTGCATATTCATTACAAACAAATGCATTTTTTGATGATGGTGCATGATGCTGAGTTGAAGGTTTTATCTTATGTGACTTCTACATAAATCATGTTCATGGACAAGGTAAAGTATTCACAACTTATTATCATGGTAGTATGAATCAGAGAGTGCAGTAAACTGTCGAATAGAACCAAGACTGCTGAAGCATTTGCTGTCAAGAGACGAGCACAATGCGGCATGAAAGCAGCTGAGCTTTTATTTACACAGTCTACTGCTTCCGGTTTTCTATGGATATGTTCGAAACTTTTGGAAAAAGGTAAGTACGTAAGTCAGGATAGTATACTGATGTCCAAAAAAGTCTAAAACTTTAAACTCAAAATAATTTAAAACTTTTATATCTTAATTTTGATATTAATTGATATAAATGTTGATATTTTCTTATATTGTAGCATCAGTATGTTTTTTATTATGCAAATAAATATGGTAATACTCATTTGGGTGCTTGTTTTAATACAGATATTTCAATGACTTTCTTATTTGTTTAACTTCAATAGTTTACATGCCTTTTATCATTTGAATTGGACTAATTTGCTTTAATTTAAAATCCCTCATTGCCTGTATGTTTCTGTGGTTCTCTAACTGGAAAAAATTGCTACATTAAATGCATAATTTACCAGTGGCTTCTCAAACTAAACCCTTTCCAGTACTGAATTTAATTGAAGACAGGCCCACGGTTAGGGATGAATAGGGATATTGCTGATCTCCCTGATGACTTGATGATCACAGTAAAATGTTAGAAGTTCCAATTTAGATTCGGTTATCATTCCTCTGACTCATCTCCAGCCATCTGAGGGCTGAAATACCGTCACTCCATCCGGAGATTTTCTCTTTCCCGTTAGTCATTTTGGGCAGAAAGCGTGACCCGTTGGAACTGGCAGTGAATTTGTTTGTTTCATCCAGTTGGCCGCACAGAGAGAAATATGAGCTCCTGCTAAGAACCCGAGCAACCTTGTTTAATTTGTGTTGACCAGGAAAAACAAAGACAGCTTAGAAGGACTGTTTTAATTTTCATTTTATTATCCAATCAGCCTTTGCTGGAGGCTTTTATAGGGCCGGAGAACAGTAACCAACATATGGGCATCTGATGCTGATCGTGACTTTTGTGTCTCACGTCACCACCGCATTATATTAGGCACGCCAGGTGCAGGAAAATAGACAAAGAAAGGAAGAATAAAAAAGGACAGTAGTCATGTATAGCAGTTTGAGATGTTTGTATAGGCTTTTGTGAGTGATGTAAACCATTCCCCGGTTATTAACTGCACCACCCATCTCCACCCTCAACACAGCCATTCATTTCTTGTGCGGTTTGCGGTAGGATTGTGCATCACCATAGTGACTGACGCATTAATTGGGTTGTGTAAGAGCTGTTTATTGGTCTACAGTTGATCTCACAGATGGGTTTTGTTGTATGTGTGTGCCGCAGATAGGTGTGCCATCATGAGCTGATCTGTATCTGTCATTGTTCGGGCATGAGCCAAAATTATTGCATTGCTACATTTTGTTAGCCCTTTAAAAATTAATAGCCTAATACCGTCAGCAAGAATGCATTCAACTCTTTACAAGTGACAGTAAAAGACATTTATAATGTCACTTAGAGATTTCTGTTTGAAACGAGTATGGTGTGATGATGCCGACTTGCTAAAGCCAGGTCTGTGAGTTTAAAACAACTGTAAAGTAATTACAATTTAAGGGTTTTGTTATGAGGAATCATGTTGTTGCATGCTTTAACATGTTGAAGTAGCATGTACGTAGTGTGTTGGTATTATGTTTACCATTTGGCTAGCATGAATTAACGTCTTTGTAGAATATTTTACAATTTGCTAAAATAAATTTGCATGTTTCTGGAATGATTTAGCACATAGCTAATGCATTTTAGCATGTTGGAATGTTTTGTGTATTTTTAACATGTTGCTAGCATTTAAAAAAAATCTAATCAAGTTTACCATGTGGCAAGCATGTTTAAAATTTGGCTAGCATGTTTAACGTTTACTAGCATGAATTAGCATGTTGCTAGCTTGATTTATCCCATGCTCTGACATGATTTAGCACATAGTTAATGCATTTTGTATCTTGTTAGAACGTTTTGGGTATTATTAACATGTTGGAATTGTTAACTTGTTAGAATGTTTTGGGTATTGTTAACATGTTGCTAGCAGTTTTCCAAAAAATTCTAATCAAGTTTAACATTTGGCTAGCATGTTTAATATTTGCTACCATGAATTCGCATATTGTTGACATGATTTATCACATTCTCTGACATGATTTAGCACATGGTTAATGCATTTTTGCATCATGCTTGCATTTTTGACGATGCTAGCATATATCAAGCAGTTTTTAATCATGAATGAGCAATGAATGTTGCTAATGAGTTTTTTAGTGAGCATGTTTAAGATTTTGCTAGCATGTTTAACATTTACTAGCATGAACTAGCATGTTGTTGACATGATTTAGAACATGGTTAATGCATTTATCCATCTTGTTAGAATGTTTTGAGTATTGTTAAGATGATGCTAGCATATATCAAGCAGTTTTTAATCATGTTTATCATTTGGCTGGCATGAATTAGCATGAATGTTGCATGAATGATTTTTGTTCTGTTTTTTTAGTGAGCATTTTAAAGATTTTGCCAGCTTGAATTAGCAAGTTGCTCACATGGTTAATGCCGGTTTTAGAATGTTTTGAGTACTATTAGCATAAACTATCATATATTTTCTAGCATGATCAGCATACGATTAGCATGAATTAGCATGTTCTCGGCTACTTGTTAGGCTTTGTCTTGAACAGAGTTGATATAAATGCTCTGCAAGAATTAAGCATTAAAAATTTTCACAACCTGGCCTTCACAACCAAAGTCTTTTCAGATATTTTTCATAACTTAAATAGGATTTCAGTATTAATGCTTTTACCTTTCTATTCATAAAAGAATCCTGAAAATATACTTTTTAACATTATTAGTATATTGATAACAATAAGAAATGTTTCTTGAGCAGCAGATCATCATATTGGAATAATTTCAGGATCATGTGACACAGTAATCTGGATTCTCAAGTGTTACATCATAAATGTATCACTTTCATGAGTCATTTTGAATTTATGCTCATAAAACAAAACCTTAAACCGTAAACATAAAACTGCATACTCAAAGTAAAGTAATAAACTAAAGGTCAAAGGTTACATTGCATTAGTTTCAATGTAATGATTTAAAAGATCTGATATTGTGGCCACATCCATAAGAAGGTCAATTTTAGTTTGTGAATGTTTGAGTTAAGGTAGAAACGTGCTAAATTCCACACAAAGCCCCAAATAACTGATCAGTAGGCGCACTCTGACATCATCGATGCCTCATGCATATGTGATTGTGTTTGTGTACATTGTGTGACCTCAAGAAGTGATGGATCATACTGTCCTGTCTTTATGATACGTCTGTGTAGGACTGATGATCATTGACTCATGCACTAATCTCTTATCTCTAACCATATCGTACGGAGCTCTGTAGTAAAATACACTCATAAACAATAGGGCTGCATATGTTATGAAGCTGAAATTTGTTAGCTTGGTAACACTCAACATAATAGATGACTAAATTGCAGAGATTTATTTGTTACCATTATTTAATGCACAGTGAATTAATATTATTTTTAACATTAACATTATTACAATTTTTAAGATTAATTAATTTGTCTATTTTGCATTTGAAATGTAGTTTTATTCATATATTGAGTACATTTATTATGTATATATGTATTTTAATATATATTATTTATTGTAATTTTGATTTTAGTTTTAGGTATTTTGTGAAAATGAAGTTTTTTTGACATTGCAAGTGATCTTTATTGAAGTTAACAAAAATATGCTTCTAGATTAATGTTTTTTTTGTTGCTTTAGTTAACCAAAATAACCCTGGTGGTTCGTGCATGTCTGTATTTGTGATAATTGTTTTGAGGCCTGTTCTGAGAGAGGATTTAGATGATATAAGTGTTGTAGCAACAAAGCCTGGAAGTGCTGTTTTCCTGGAAGTGTCTCAGGGTAAGTGGGCATGTCGATGTTCCAGCAGCTCTGCTCGCTCGCACATGAAAAAGTGTTTATACATTTCACTTTGGTGCTGATTCACATATTAATTTTCGCAATGTTTTGAGTTGTCAAGACAGGTGTGTTCGAGGCATGTCAGAATGTTGACGCACAGCAGAAAAGTGTCAAGTTTGATCTGGTTCCAGAGCACCGAAAAATTGGGAGGCAACCAGTACTTGTAATCATACTTTTAACTGTCAAAAACAAGTGCAATTGTGTGTGTGTGAGCGTATAGAAGCGGAATACTTAACCAGTCTTAACTCACACCTCCTGAAAATCATTTATATTTATTGTGCTGGAATGGATGGTTGCCTCAAAGCACACTGTAAAATCTCTAGATCCAAATATTTGTGATGCAGAGTTGAACAATTGCGACTGTGCCTGCCAGAAGTATTTATAAGGATATTTTTACTGGTTTCGCCCTGAATGAGTTTTTCCACATAAATTAGACTTTTTAATTTGGTTGCTTGGACAAAGCATTTCTCTTTAGCGCTGTGAAATGGTAATAAACTGCATAGCCAGTACATTGCGGGATTGAGTCTCTGCATTATTAGCATTGCAGAAGGTCAGATGTCATCTTACAGGCCGCTGTGAGCCTTACGGGTCTAAAAGAGACCCTCTGTTCAACCCAGACACTGGCAGCCTCGGAGCGCTTGACCCTCAAGCTTATTTCCAGTCATGGAGATGCCTTCAAAAACAGCTGTGGTAGAGGAATCAAGAGAGGGTGGAAGAATAGAAGAGAGCTTTGAATGCACAAAAGTGTGTTTGCATATAGGCAGCGTATGTGAGAAGCACACACTAATACTGAGTGGCTATGTGAAGCTTTCTTAGCATGCAGACCAAGGATACTGTCTTAACCCTAAAAATGTCACTGGAAAATGTTTAAAAAATTTGTCTTTTAGTTTAAGCACCATTTTTTTAAAATAATGTGGCACGTGTATTTTACATAATGGAAAAGAAGAGGAATGGAAAAATGTGTTTGGATGCGTGAAAGACATTATTGAAAGCAAAAAGTTTACTTAATTTTTTTTGCATGTACTTTAGTGTCTGGCGAACTGACACAGTAGACAGATTTCATGCTTGTGCAATGTCTGCGCTTGTTCTCCACAGAAACTGTGAGCAAAAATAATACCTTTGTAATCAATAAGAATTGCAGATGCTTTGTATTTTTTTTACACATGCACTTAGGGCTGCACAATATATCGTTTCAGCATTGATATGGCAATGTGCTCTTCCGCAATAGTCACATCGCAGGATCTGCAATGTTGAATCAGTATTATTATTGACCAGATTTTGGAAAACACTCATGATTTGTGGAGTTTTTTGCCATGTTTAACCATGAGGTTGCCAAAGCATTTATTATTTATGTGGGTTTTTATTATTTAATTCAGTTTAAAAGTATTCAGGCAAAAGGAATTACATTTTTAACTAAGAAAAATCCCATTTATGTGTATATAATATTTGGTGTTCTTTTACATTTGATTATTACATTTGTGCATCTAAATATCGCTAGACTTCCCGAAAATCATAGAGCACTATTTATTTTCTTTGCATAGTGTTGTTGCTGTACTATATTTCTCAGTGTTTGTGATTGGTTTATTATAGTTTATGTAGATGCATTCCCTTACAAAATCATCCCGATGTATTAATAATTAAGAATTCTTTCCAAATAGACATATTCATTTCACCTGGTGACATTATATAGTCAATATCTCAATATGTATATAGTAGAAAAATACGTTTTTTCAACATTTTATAAATGCATACATTGTATGCGCAGGTCGCACATGAATATTTAATTATTTATCAGTAATTAGGAGACATTTGTGCTTTGTGTGTGTTTATTCACTAGGTAATTGAAGAAAACTGCATAAACATAACAGAATGGGATGCATAAATTGGTGTGATGATGGTGAGAGATTGCACACAAACCGACCTCTGAAGGCCAGGAGAGGTATTATTTGATATTTGTTGCAATGCACTTGCATCAAATGCCTGCGCACATATACAAGTAAATGTAAGTATAATATACATTAAAAAGGCCTGCATTCAACAACGTGAAAAAATATCTAAAAATCTGCATTAATAAATTATTCTGCGCAAGGTAATCCACTGAGAAGAAACTAAAATGTTAGTTTTGGTAATCTTTAATCAAAATTTGACCGTTCGCTTCTGCTCTGGAATGGCTGTCCTTCTTCGATGTTGTCAGTTTGTCTCCAACTGTTAGTTTGTTGCGAGTGAAAGATAAAATGAGTTTTAGAAATACATCATCAAACAGAATAGGGCTGCTGTTGTTGATAGGGCTATTGGAAAAAATGTAACATTGCGATATTTTGTTATTCTCAATAGATATTGCGATATGAATACAACTTCACCAGATGGATTTAAATATCTCTGTTTGTAAAGGATTCAGAGCTTTAAATTGATTAGGATGACTCCATAATGTAGTGCATCTGCATAAAATATAATAGTCTTTTATTGGTCTCAAATCAGTCTAACAGTATTCAGGTACAGTAATGGAATAATTAAATGTAAAATATTACTTTGTAGTCTTCATTTATAAATAAAATGAATCATTATTAAAGTTACAAACGGTACAATTTCTTAGGCCTGATTGCTTCAAAAACCCATGAAAATGATCAATTCGAATCCCAACTCAAAATTGCAGATCCTGTAATGTGTCTATTGTAAATGATCTCATTGCAATATCGATGCTGAAACGATATATTGTGCAGCCCTAATACAGAAATAAAACGCAGCTTAATTTTTGGTCTAAATTTCCAAAGCCAAAATAGTCATTTCAATGGGAAGCGTCTTGATGAGTAATTTGACCTGATGGACTTATGTTGGTGGAGAAAATTCCTCTTGTCAATTTGATGTCCTTTTAACATTTGGTTAACTTTGGCTCCATCTCCCCCTGGGACTAACATGTATTTTTAGTGACCCAATCTCAAACGGTCAACCTATGTCAATGGTCTCAAAATTTGCACAATTTAGCTCCAGCCACCTCCAACTCACACCTGCTTAATTGTCTTGAACACCTTGATTAGTTGGATTAGCTGTGTTTCATTAGGGGTGGAGCAAAACTGTGCAGATCTGTGGTCCACCAGGAATCAAGTTTGAGACATATGGCCTATGTCAGGACTATTCAATTGGCGGCCTGCGGGCTGAACTTGGCCTGCGAGGCAATTTGTTCTGGCCCTTTCAAATAGTGTGACAGACATCAAAAATAAATTTAGTTCAGTCGAAACACGGCTGCAATAGTTATGAAGTCACGTGCATCTGTTCAATACAGCGCAAGCTGCAGTTAAAGGCTGCGCAGAGAAATCGTCTCGCACCGTAGTGGTGAGAGTTGTGCGTAGCTTTCAGTGCAATATAAACAAAAGAAATGTTTGACGAATTGTTACAAATTATTAAAATTATTTTTTATGTATGAACGCAGATGATAGCAACAGTTCATTCAAATACTTACCTGATATAAAGCTTAAATTTACATTAGACGTGATAACCGTGGAACCATGATTACTCTTCAGACTATATAATCGCACAACCAAAATCTATAATTGTTACATCCATAATTGTTATGCAGTTCAAAACATAGCATATGAATGTGTCTGAATGTAGAAGAAGCCTACTTGGGCAATGCACTGCTTTTGTTGTAAAAAAAAGGCCATTGTAAAATGCACTGATATGATGTAGTTCCAAATTAAATATATTAACATTTTAATCTAGAAAAAGCCAACATGGGTGTCTTAAGGAGCAAAAATACAACATATGGGCTCTTATATGCAGTTGTGTCATCACTCATATTTTAAGTCATATCTCTCCGGCCCCTGATTTGGGATGCTTTTCATGAACTGACCCCCATGACAAACTAATTGAATAGCCCTGGCCTATGTATTACCATTATCCACCTAGCATTAACAAGCAATCTAACCAAATTTGGTTTCAACTCCATGGGTAAGTGGTTGAAAACGGGCTCAAAATAGACTTGTTTGCTCTTGTATTTAGCATTGTCCTCTGGTTAGTAGGTTGACAAAATTGGATCTCAATACCTTGTGTATATGAGCTTTGACTGGTAAATTCACAGCACAAACCAGTTGCAGACATCTTGAACAGACCTTTAGCAGACCTCAAAATGCCCTTCAAATGCAGTGAAAAATATCATATGATTTTGAGTTCACACAAATGACAGAGAACTCAAAATTATAAGAAGGAAAATAAGATGACACACAACATTTGGTGGGAGAATGCCAATTTGGTTGAGTTTTGACTTCATTGCAGTAACAATTATAGTAATGACATGTTGTAATAATGACTTTATAGGTGCGATAATGACTTTTAGGTGTGATTTTTCCAGGCAGCTTTAGCAACAGGCAAACCATAGCTTCACTTTGAGATATTATGTGTGTGTTTGCGGAACAACATGAGTGGGTTAGCATAGCTTTCGGAGGAACAGCTGCTCATTCCAGATGTCTGTCACACATGTGAAATGACTCACACACTCAGGGGTGGATGTTTTCATCTTTAAAATACCTTTACAGTCTTCCCACATACACATCGCCTCTACTTTAAATGACAACAGCCCACAGTGGAGGAAGGCTAGCGCTTTAAACAGTCCTATTTCTTTGCTTTTTCAACAGAAAGCTAAGAGCCGTCAGGCCTGTTATGGCAACAAAAATCCCTTATTCAGCAGCCCTCACACCCTCAAAACACCCATACAGAAAAACGCACATCTTCCTTTTTTCGTGTTTATCTCAGTGTTTATATTCTGCAGAACTCTGTTTAGGCTATGCACTGTATTATCGTCCTTGTTCTTCCCTCAGGTTGTGATATACAAGCACGGACAGGGCCGCCACACCTCTCGGTATTCAGGTATCATAAAAGACGTAGGCCGCTTGACTGGAAACGAGCTGATAATGTTGATAGGCAGCTTTTGTGTGACAAAATAAAAATGGAAAATGCGTCACAATAGATTTGCAGTCCTCCCATAGTGGCAGTTGCCCTTGGGGGCTTGTTTTTGCAAAAGATCTGTTGTCCTGATGGCGCTGCTTATCATATGTGCGCTTGTGCCAGTGCATGAGAAGTAGTGATAAACTTAGAACCCATAAGAACAGCCTAGTGAAATAAACATAACCTAAACCAACCTAAGTTTGTTTGGTAGACTTATGGCGAGTTGCATGACCCGATTTTGACTCGCCAACAGGTTTTGAGAAATCGCAGACAAACAGCTGAAATCACAGGCAAATTGGTGCTCATTCACGTGAGTAACAATCACACAGTGTGAACTATCAAAGACGCGATCGAATTGTGCTGTGTGAAATGTGTTCTGATTGAAAATGACGTTGGCGATTACCTACAGCCAATGAGAGAGCAGTATAGGTATCTGTAGGCCAGCGGGAGGTTGGGGGAGTTGTTAAAAGGGCTTTTTTTCGTCTATTTGGACCCAAGAAATGGAGGAAACCCTGTTTGAAAATTGGCAAGAGTTCCTGTGTCTATTTGACGTGTCATCTCATCTAAGAAATACCACAACCGGGTCGAAAAATAAAAATGTTGGAAGAGAAATTGCTAATTCCCTTTAAAATGTAGGTGAACAAAATCAGTATGCTACTTTCTCTTAAAGCTTCTTTCTCATTGTGTAGTTAATAACAAAAGATATACTACATGACCTCGCATTGTTTCCATGTCACTTCTAGCGTGTGTTTGGTTGTGAGACGTAGTTCGTGGACGGAGAC
This sequence comes from Danio aesculapii, assembly GCF_903798145.1. Lineage (NCBI taxonomy): Eukaryota > Metazoa > Chordata > Actinopteri > Cypriniformes > Danionidae > Danio > Danio aesculapii. The sequence continues at coordinate 42,743,352 of NC_079438.1, forward strand.
AAAGTTGTCTGCGATTTCTCCTATTGTAAATTCATGCAGTGTGAAACCCCCTGTCGCCAATCCATCTTGCAGTGTAAACACAGCAGCGATGGAACACTAGCCCAGATAGTCATGCAGTGTGAAAACAGCTGGGATATGACTACTTTGAAAATCGTTCAGTCTGAACTCGGCATTAGGCTACATATAAACGAAATTATGTAACCAATTTTGACAAATGAAACAATCTGCGTTTGCACATATTAAAGTGACTACATGTCCATAATTCTCCATGTGAAAGATTCATCTCTGCTTGGCTGTAATGTAAAGTAAATCTACACTTTGCTGATGAAGCGTTAGGAAATACTTGAGTAGCAGCAACACACCATGTAGGCCTACTACTAGGTCTACTGCCATTGTTGTGTATTTTTGTATGCGCTTGCCTTTTAATATCTACTATGCACTCGCATGATGTCATCATTTTCAAAGACTTTTGTTTCAGTGGGTTTACAATAGTAACGTTTTCAAAAACTTCCACTTTGAAACCCATTTTCAAATTTATGTATCAGTGCCAAACACACAGATGTCTTGTAAATAAACAGGCAACTGTATAAAAAAAGTTTGCAGTTTTTTTTGGCTGAAAATGTTCAAATGACCCCTTAGTTGATCTCTCCACTGTTTTGTTGGGTAGTTTATTGAAAGATTTTGGTCTTTAGCCTTTAGGGCTGCAGTGTTGCAGAGTTTAGTTCCAACCCTGCTTCAACATACTTACCTGTAGGTTCCAAATAAGCCTGAAGGACTCAATTAGTTTGATCAGGTGTGTTTAATCAGGGTCACAGCTAAAGTATGCAGAGCTGTGGCTCCCCAGGAGTTTGACACCAGTGACCTGGCTACATTTTCGCAAAACCTGAAATACATTGCTTTTTTTTTTTTTGTAAATGAAATTTGTGTGAAAAAAGGTAGTTTGCCATCCCCAGGTTGGACGAAAGTCCTTACCCTAGGTGGAGGAGTTCAAGTATCCCTGTGTTTTGTTCACGAGTGAGGGAAGGATGGAACGTGAGATTGACAGGCGGATTGGTGCAGTGGCAGCAGTAATGGTGAAGAAGCTGAACCGAAAGGCGAAGCTCTCGATTTACCCGTCAATCTATGTTCCTACTCTCACCTTTGGTCATGAGCTTTAAGTCATGATCGAAAGGACAAGATCTCGGATACAAGTGGCTGAAATGAGTTTTCTTCGCAGAGTGGCAGGGCGCAGCCGTATGGATAGGGTGAGGAGCTCTGTCATCCGGGAGGAGCTCGGACTAGAGTCGCTGCTCCTCCACATTGAGAGAAGTCAGCTGAGGTGGCTCAGGCATGCCTCTTGGACACCTACATAGGGAGGTGTTCCAGGCATGTCCCACCGAGAGGAGGCCTCGGGGAAGACCCAGGACACGCTGGAGGGACTATTTCTCTCGGCTGGCCTGGGATCCCCCCGGAAGAGCTGGAGGAAGTGTCTGGGGAGAGGGAAGTTTGGAGTTCTTTAACCAAGACTGCGACCCGGCCCCGAAAAAGCGGTTGAAAATGAATGAATGAATGAATGAATAATGAAATTTGTGTTTGTCATGTTCATTACCATACACTAAACCTTATTATCCATGTGTTAACGAAAGCAAATTTGATGCAAATCAACATTTATTGTTGTGATTTTACTGAGGTTTTCTGTGTTTTTTTTTAGTTTAACCACATTTCGCAGGTCTCGCACGTAAGCACTCAAGTACAATTTCTTAGTAATCCAAGTAGAGAGAGATGCATGACGCAAGCATATTTGCTTGTAAATCATGCTCATCGTTAATGTGTTTATATAGTATTGTGTAATGAACCACACAAATAGATTTAAGCCCAAAGTATACCTTGTTTATTTTACATGTATACCTTTATCCTAGACATCACTGCAAAACTTGTATAGGCAGAAGTAGATTTTTGCATCTTTGCAGAAACATAGTCCTGTATAGTAAGCCCAGGTAGCGATAAAGCCAGCAAACTAAGCTGATTTAAGCCTTTGAAGTGCTCGATACGGGCCATACGTGACATATAACAAACCAAATAAACTCTTAAATTCCTTTTCTGCTTTGTGACGAGCCCTGTGTGGGCTCAATGAAGGAACATTTTTTTAACTGCTTCTGTTTATACTGAGATGCAGTTATTGCCATGTTATTTATTCTGTAGAGTCGTACGAGTGGGTGTGTTTGCAGCAATGTTGTGGTTGAAGCCTCCAGGCTGTTTTTCAGCCCTGAGTTACAGGTCTTGGCCTACAGTGAATGCAAACAGACGTGATAGTATCAGCCATAAAACCAAACTTTGCATTAATGATGGTTGACTAACAGACTGGTTCAGGATGATGAGGAAAGTTAATAAATGTCATGTGCTTTGTCCCTCTTGTCAATCCACTAGATCTCAGGTTTCTAAGTTTGGCTAAGGTTAGGTCTCGTGTGTTAGCACGTGGATGTGAGTTAAATAGACAAAGAAGGAACTGAAAGTATCTGTGCTACATCTTGGTTCCCTTTACAAACACGCTTGTTGTTTTCCTTAAAGATTGTTGAGTTTCCTCAAGTGAAAGAAGAACAAGCCTGATTAGCTATTAGCATGTCAATATCACAGTTTTCCCTTGAGTAATAGTTCCTCATTTTAGATCCTAGCATTATGATCTCCTTGGCTTTCTGCTTTTGAGAATAAATTAGGAAGTGAAGTTTTTTTTAGTGCTTCTTGGAGTGAAAGAAGTACTAGCCTGATTAGCAATTCTGTTTTCTTTTGTTTTTTGTTTCTTTGAACAATTCCCGCTCCCCGACTTTTAGCGCAGTGATCATAGGCTGTTTTGCTTCCAGCTTTCTGCTTTTGAGTCACAACATGATTTTGGTGGGAAAGCGTCTCATGTGCCCTCGTACTTTTCCAAGTGCCAGCTGTGCCTGGTTATCAGACGGCTGTTTGTGTGTGTGAATGTACTATTAGGAGGTGGGTATTTGGCTGCTGGTATAACCAAGCTATTGAGAGATGTACTCAAACAGAAGGCCTGTGGGGGACATGAGAAAAGGAGGCCATTGTTACTACAGATGTGTGTATATATGTGTGTGTGTGCTGGGGGTAGTGGACTACGCAAATGTGGCGGCCGTAAAAGCAAGGAGGAGGGTGTTTTGGAGTCACAGACAGTCATTGTTGTCGTCTGCTATACGCTGGTCAATGAAGACCTCTGGCAGGCCCTGGCGCTCTGGACTGTAACCCTGCTCTTTTGAGAGGGTCCTTTCATGTCTCTTGGCTCAGGGCTTGTGAGAGTTGAGAGCTGGCTTTCGGACGGGGAAGAATGATGTGACACAGGCACGGTTTCTCCTGCCACTGGATGAAGAAAGGGCGCTTTCAGACAGCAGGGCACGAGATCTCTTTCAAGGACAGTGACAAAGACCATCAGCCTCCCCTCTTGAAAATGTTTATAGCTCAGACAGAATTCTCCCGGCTGCTTCTGCTACAAAAAAAGCAAACAAAAAAAAACAACAAGCACGTTTTTGGTTGAAATGATTTGCTTTCAAACGAGTCATATGCTTTTTAGTCTGTCATAGTGCACACTTTTAATTAAGAGTAGGTTTTTACTAAGTATTCAGTAGTCTGTTTAGCTCTTTTCTAGCATTAGCATTCTTTTGTCTGCAATACATAAACCAATAAATGACTTTTTTTGAGAGCAGATTAAGTTGGTTTGATTTGTTGGTTTTGTGCACTTGCGGGAACTGAATGCACAATACACACACACACACACACACACACACACACACACACTTCTACATATGTGCATAAACACTCACCGGCCATTTTTATTACGTAAACCTTACTAGTACCGGGTTGGACCCACTTTTGCCTTTAGAACTGCCTTAATCATTTGTGGCATAGATTTAACAAGGTACTGGAAATATTCCTTAGAGATTTTGGCCCATATTGACCTGACCTCTGACCTCAGGCATTAGCAAGGCATTTGCGCCCACAGAACTGCCGCTCACTCGATATTTTCTCTTTTTCAGACCATTCTCTGTAAACCCCAGAGATGGTTGTGCGTGAAAATCCTACTAGATCAACAGTTTCTGAAATACTCAGACCAGCCCATCTGGCACCAACAACCATGCCACGTTCAAAGTCACCTAAATCCTCTTTCTTCCCCATTCTGATGCTCGTTTTGAACTGCAGCAGATCGTCTTGACCATGTCTACATGCCTAAATGCAATGAGTTGCTGCCATGTGATTGTCTGCTTACAAATTTGCATCAACGAGTAGTTGGACAGGTGTACCTAATAAAGTGGCTGGTGAGTGTATTTATATATACTTAATTGGTTTCAACAGGCACTTTGTTAGAAACACTTCTATGTTTGCATAAATGGCTCCTTTATTTCTTCCACGACCACACACTCTATATCTAAAGTTTTTAAATATTTTATATTTGTTTTTTTTCTATTACATAACTTCTATTTCTATATCTACTTATTTTTATTCCATTATATAGATTCTTATTGTTGTTATTTTAAAGATCATGAGTGGTTGTGTAAGCGTTTCACTGTCTTTTTGTTGCCTGACATTGTGAAGGTCATTTCCAGTAACCCCCACCCCTCCACCTACAGTTTTCCTCTAATGTAAATGGCATGAGAAAGCGTACATGCGTTAACTGGAACAGAGCAGCAAGTGAAGAAAAGGCTGTGAAAGAGAAACAGCAATGATCTTTTAATGCTGAAAGCAATAATGCACTGCACATTTTCTATTTATTGCACACCTACGCCATACATAAACAGTTGTTTTATTTTAAATTGCTGTGAGCTGCCAGTTTAGATGACATGTTGTGGATAAAAAACACACTCCTGAAATGAAGGCTCTTCTTTACACTAGGTAGTGGTATTTTGTTTCCTTTTAAGGTGATTATGGTTAAAAGGCAACATCCAACCTAGTCTCATGAGAAACCTGAATTTGTACCAAAATGTATGATTTTTTTTTACAAACAATAACATACAAATTGGCCACCAGTTGTCCAAATATACTTGAAAATTGTCTCTAAAGTGTATTAGCATGAAATTTAGCTTAATTTTCATTGACTAACTCAAAATGGTGGAGTAGTTGTTGAATATAGAGTCGATTTTTCAATTAATATTTACATACACTCACCAGCCACTTTATTAGGTACACCTGTCCAACTGCTCGTTAACGCAAATTTCTAATCAACCAATCCCATGGCAGCACCTCATCGCATCAAGGCATGTAGACATGGTCAAGACGATCTGCTGCAGTTCAAACCGAGCATCAGAATGGGGAGGAAAGAGGATTTAAGTGACTTTGAACATGGCATGGTTGTTGCTGCCAGACGGGCTGGTCTGAGTATTTCCGAAACTGCTGATTTACTGGGATTTTCATGCACAACCGTCTCTAGGGTTTACAGAGAATGGTCAGAGAAAGAGAAAATATTCAGTGAGCGGCAGTTCTGTGGGTGCAAATACCTTGTTGATGCCTGGGGTCAGAGGAGAATGGCCAGACTGGTTCGCGCTGATAGAAAGGCAACAGTAACTCAAAAAGCCACTCGTTACAACTGAGGTATGCAGAAAAGCATCTCTGAATGCACGTACAGCAGCAGAAGTGCCACTTCTGTCAGCTAAGAACAGGAAACTTAGGCTACAATTCGCACAGACTCACCAAAATTGGACAATAGAAGATTGGAAAAACATTGCCTGGTCTGATGAGTCTCGATTTCTGCTGCAGTTCGGATGGCAGGGTCAGAATTTGGAGTCAACAACATGAAAACATGGATCTATCTAGCCTTGTATCAACGGTCAAGGCTGGTAGTGGTGGTGTAATTGTGTGGGGAATATTTTCTTGGCTCACTTTTTGAGCATCGTGTCAACCAATTGAGCATCGTGTCAACACCACAGCCTACCTGAAAATTGTTGCTGACCATGTCCATCCCTTTATGACCACAGTGTACCCATCTTCTGATGGCTACTTCCAGCAGGATAACACACCATGTCATAAAATGTGAATCATCTCAGACTGGTTTCTTGAACATTGAACAATGTACCTAAATGATCTCCTCAGTCACCAGATCTCAATCCAATACAGCTCATTTTGAATGTGGTGGAACGAGAGATTTGAATCATCTGCAAATCTGCAGCAACTGCGTCATGCTATCATGTGAATATGGACCAAAATCTCTGAGGAATATTTTCAGTACATGTTGAATCTATGCTAAGGCATTTCTGAAGACAAAAGCTGGTCCATTTTGGGTACTAGTAAGGTGTACCCAATGAAGTGGCCGGTGAGTGTATTATTGTGTAAATAAGTGGGATTTATTAGCAGTTTTAAACACATTTAGCATGCCAGTTTTGTTAAGATAGCTAATATGTCTTCTATTTTTGCTTTGTTTTAAAACAAAGAAACTGACTAATCGACAGACTGACCCATTTTCAGAAAATAGCATTTTCATTTTGTTCTTTGCTTTCTTTATTTCTACATTTCTCTTGTGTACCAATTATAGCTAAAGAACATGTTAATGAATAATTGAAATAGACGACGAGTGAAAGAAAATGAAGGCAGACTGACAGAAACACTGACGACAAAACCCACAATGCTAATACACATCAGTGGGCGCTCACTTTGCTATCTCTTATTGAAGATCTTGCAGATGAGATCATCGAACAATTAGGACACTGCACTCAGACACATGACCCCGACTAGGTTCACTATCGTTCGGACACATGAGCACTTTTGGCTAAGTGTGTGTGTGTAGATGCACGAGACAGTCTGTAAGTGTGTGTGATAATAATTGGACGCTGCAGCTGCAGTCAAATACGCCCTTCAGTGCTGTGTGTATCATTCCAGCTGAATTACATTTAGACCACTATCATATCGATCCACAGCATGACATCACCATCTCCGCTGTGCATTTCGCATGCAGGATGTTTTGGGAATTGGATCATGTGTGTTTTTGTTTTATAGAATAGCGGCATCTTTTTAGCTTGTGCATAGATAAAAAATTTCCATAATTTAGTCATTCATGATGTTTCAAAGCAAAATAAGATATTCTGAAAAATGTTTACTTTGCAGTAAATGGTGCTGTGAAGCTCCAAAAATGCATTACAAAATTAAAGATACAATTTTTAATGGTAATAACCAATAATAATAAAGATAATATTCAAAGTTTTCTGACCCCTTTTAAAAGATTTTGTAAGATTAAAACATTGATTTTACATTGATTTGTTGTTACTGACCTGACTTGTTGCTTTTGATATCATATGAACGGTATTTCATATATAAGGTTTAAGTTGCTGAAATGTTTGTTTGTTTATTTTTATATATATATATGTGTATGTATGTGTGTATGTATGTATGTATATGTATATGTATATGTATGTATATGTATATGTATATATATGTGTATATATATATATATATATATATATATATATATATATATATATATATATATATATATATATATATATATATATATATATATATATATATATATATATGTATATATATATATATGTATATGTATGTATATATATATATATATATATATATATATATATATATATATATATATATATGTATATGTATATATATATGTGTGTATATAGTATAGTATATATATATTATACAGTTAAAGTCAGAATTATTTTTTTTCTTTTTTAAATATTTCCCAAATTATCTTTAACAGAGGAAGGAAATTTTCACATTATGTCTGATAATATTTTTTTCTTCTGAATAAAGTCTTATTTGTTTTATTTTGGCTAGAATAAAAGCAGTTTTAAATTTTTTATGAATCATTTTAAGGTCAAAATTATTAGCCCCTTTAATCTATATTTTTTGGATAGTCTACAGAACAAACCATCATTATACAATAACTTGCCTAATTACCCTAACCTGCCTAGTTAACCTAATTAACCTAGTTAAGCCTTTAAATGTATAAAAACAAAAAGTATAAAAACATTTCAGCAACTTGGCAACCTGGCAATCAAGTTCTAAATGCAGTTTGCGGCAACATTTGGCTTGATTAGGTTGAAATATTGCACAGGCAAATTAAGAAATATTAGTGAGTCAATGGTTCAGAACAAATTTGTGTAATTTTATGATATAAAATATACATAAAGGCTTCATATACCCTACCTGACAAAAATTTTGTTGCCTCTCCAAGTTTTTGGAACAACAAATAATAACTTGACTTCTAGTTGATCATTTGGTATCAGAAGTGGCTTATATGAAAGGCAAAGGCATCTAGGTTATGCTTATTTTACCGAAATAAAATATGATTATGCTTTGATTTTTTTATTATTTAAATTGGACAGTAAGGTCTGACTTTGCTTAGACAAAAGTCTAGTCTCTTAACAGAAATAATGTACAGTATAGAATATAAATTCATGGTACAACTGAAAAATAATTAATAAAGTTAATAAAGTCATCTGGAAAGGCAAAGAAAGCGTTCTTGCAGGACCCTCAGAGTTCATCAAGATTCTTTGGATTCATCTTACCCCAGACATGCTCAATAATGTTCATGTCTGGTGAGTGGGCTGGCCAATCCTTGAGCACCGTGACCTTCTTTGCTTTCAGGAACTTTGATGTGGAGGCTGAAGTATGATAAGGAGCGCTATCCTGCTAAAAGAATTTGCCCTCTCCTGTGGTTTGTAATGTAATGGGCTGCACAAATGCCTTGATACCTCAGGCTGTTGATGTTGCCATTCACTCAGCAGATCTCTCACATACCCCCATACTGAATGTAATCCCAAACCATGATTTTTCCTTCACCAAACTTGACTGATTTCTATGAGAATCTTAGGTCCATGCAGGTTCCAATAGGTCTTCTGCAGTGTTTGTGATAATTGGGATGCAGTTCAACAGATAATTCATCGAAAAAATCTGCCACTTTTCCAAATGGTTAACTACAAATCAAGTTGTTATTTGTTACTCTTACACCTCGACGACAAGACTTTTGTCAAGTAATGTATGGTGTTATGCTGTTTAATCTTTATATCCTTACACCTGTGTTTACAAGTTAGAGAGACTCAATACTAGTAAGAATGATGGTTGATGCACTGCAATCAGACAAAAAAACTAAAATTGATCGGTTGATAATGTCGGAGTAGTTGGCTATGTTTCTACAGACCCCAAAGAAGAAGAGAAAGGAGTTGTGTTATGTTGCCGCTAGATAATAGAGGAATGCCAGTTTATTATTATTTAATGTCTATCTGACTTCATACTATAGCCGCAGCTCATTCCCTTGCAGAATTATACGTCACATTTGAAGTAGGTCATGTAGTCTGTGTTCGCAGAGCTGCTGTCTGTAATCCATGCTTAAAAAGAGCCATGCTTTCCATGGCTTTCGGTGACTCTTATCACTGCGGCTCACACACTCTTTCATACAGCCTCCTTTCTTCAAGCTTGGGATCCGCTTCTTTGTATATCGCTAAACGTGTGGTAATACCTTTCTCAATAGGCCAGGTTCAAATCAGCTAGCCAGCGCTGCTCTTTTCAGTGTAATAAATGGGGTTTTGAGGTGCCCATCATAAACAAGTCATTATCACAAGGTGCTCTTGGGAATGTGTAGCATCAGTAGTGACATCTCTACTAGCACATTTTTAGCTATTCCCATAGTGAGTTACAGTTTCATGGACTGGCTTTGTTTACTTCTGTTTAAGGGTGTGTCACACTTAGCAGGTTGGGTGAGATTAAAATGAACTTTGGTGTGATTGCTTTGCTTTGTTTGTGTGGTTCTCTAAATAAATGTGAACACAACCATTTGAATCTTGAAATAAGTGGACTGAGACTGCTGACAAGATTGGCCTATAAACACAACATAGTCCAATGACATCTAAACAAACCTAAAACAGGACATGAGGTCACAAGATTTGACCATAAAATGAACCGATTGGTCGTTCATTGTTTTAAATCTTGCAAAACGTGACTCCTTACAGCAGATTCGTGTGTGTAATGTTTAATGAACAGCTATTTGTAATGGTGTTTATTGTCTGCTTTGCACATTAAATAAGCTTTATTGAGAAATTTACTCAAATACAACAAGCTTGTTTAGCCCATCACACAACATTTTAAAGGTTCAGTCACTAAATATCTCATACCATCGATTTATTGGTTTTAATCTAGTGAGAGTGAGGATAGTGTGAGCACTAAATGAAGCAAGACTTTATGTATTATTTTCCTTTTTTTTGGTTTAGACTTCAGATGATGACTCTAGACCAGAGATGCCCAAAGTAGGGCCTGTGGGCCAAAGTTGGCCTATGATAACCTTTGATTTGGTCTGCCATCACATCTGAGAAGAATTAGAATGAAGGTTGTGGCAAATGCCTTCAACAGATATCGTCATTTCTAATGTCATGTAACCTTTTGTATTTTTGTTTGCTTGTTTAAGTGTTGATCTGCAAAAAAGCCAAATAATGTTATTTATGAATCAGATTTTTATAAATGTAAATACTGTCTATCTGTCAAAGAACACCATACTGTCGAAGAACAATACACAAGACATCGACGAGCAAATCAAGGCAAATGCAGGTTCAGCTTGACTCGTATTTAGCATTGAACACCATTGTGTTGTAAATATGTTCGTTTATGTTTTTACTATAAGAAATTCGTTATAAAATGTAAAAAAAATGTTTAATTATTAGTATGATGTAATTTTTTTATATTTATTTTTCAATATTAATAAATTAGGAAATTACCATGGCAGCTTTAATGTAATAGTTTGGTATATTTATGGCCCAATCAAGTTTGGTTTTTAGCCCTTCAAAAGAAAAAGTATAGGCACACCTGCCCTAGAACAAACACACAATGAGATCCACAAGTGTCAACACATCTTTATTCGATGTTTACAGTGACCATCTAAAGTAACTTTAACTGCATTGATAATGTATTAGTACGCATGCTAGTGGTTGTTACCAATAAGATTATAAAGCAATGCAACTGATGGAGTATGTCACATGACAGTGACAACATACCAAATATTTCCAAATTTAATTCATTGTGTATTTTACGACGACATGATATTGGAAAAACTGACATCTGTGAATGAGTGTTCAAGCATATGTGCTAGACACCGCATGCCAAAATCAAAATATTCGTAAACGAGCAGTTTTTCACATTTTGTGATTCTAATTTTTATTTTCCCACATTTATTTATGCTTTTGAATTGCATTTTGGGAACTTGATCTTTTTTCCAACAACGTTTAACCTTGGAAAGTTAAAAAAAGGGACATTTATTAACATTTTTAATAGTTTAAAGAGATATATTGTCTGCGTTGGTTTTGAATATTATGATACAAACACCTTGTAATAAACTGCCGGTACATTTTCTGTTATTTTACTGACTTATTTCTCTATTTATTATTTCAAACTACTAAAATGTCAATAAAAGTCACTTCGTTAAACTGTAGAGTTGAATTTTCAACGTCAAAAGTCGACAGAGCAGAGATCAATGCCTCATAATGAAATTGACAACCGTAAATAAAAGGAAAACACTCATGAATCACAAAATACGGAAAGTGTTAATTAACGGACATTTTTTTACAGTGCACGATCTGCTTCAGAAAAACACATTTGGAGTTCAGACGAAGGCAACAGCTACTGATATACACTATGCGCCGTCATCTACATGTAAGGTTGCAAAACAAATCACACAAGGCCTTTCTATTTTTTTTTATTGATTTGAAGAAAAGTAGAAAAGGGCTTAATTGCACTTTGGAGACAAAGTAGATAATTAAAGCTTTCATTTAATTACTGTGAACAAAAGGAAAAACCATTCAAACTGTCGCTATGGAAATGATGATGTCACAATGACACATTTAGTGTCGTATCAATAGGATTGTGTGTGTGTGGGAGAGAAACAAACACAGATTTCTAATGAACTACGACTTTATCATTTGACCGCTTGTCCATTTATTTGATATTGCTGTATGATAAGGAAGAATTGATCAGGGCTTTAATTCTAGAGGTTTAAAAGCCAGACTTTCATTCATTCAGAAGATGAAATTCAACACCTTTGTCTAGAAAACAACCCATATTGTATTCAAAAGGAAATCCTTTGGCCTTTCAGAGACGGACAAAGCCCTTTAGCCGACACAATCCATATCAGAGGTGAAGACTGAATTTTAATGAGTTATAATTATGACTGGGATTGAATAGCTGAAGGATTGAGCTCAGATTGGACTCGAGGCATTTAGAAATCATGACAGGAAAGCTTTTTTCCCCCTTCATAATCTCATCAATTGCTGCTTTACATTTCATCCTCCTACAAGAATCCCCCACCGAAATCAGAGCCTTTGAATCTTTTAGCACGGACGATTTTTACAGAATTCTCCCTTTCTCTGCAATTTTAGCAGGAATGCCAGTACTTGTTTGAATCTAATTCTTGACTTCTCGATAAGCCTTACACCCACATATCTTCAAAGGAACCTCCTGTTTTAGCAGACCATGAGAGCTTTATCAAACTCAGAGCGAAGCCGAACCGTAAACAGCTTTTAATCTTCAAAGCGCTCTGCAGTTAGCATGTTAAAAGAAGTTGTTTTCACAGACCATCTAGCAGGGGGTTCTGTTTAGCCCACATTAGTCACATGGGACTCCGAAGTGAAGCTGCGAATTAAACAACTGCAAACTGCTAAAGGAGAAGCTTCACAAGCTTTAAAATATACGGCTGAGCTGAGGACATAAATGCGCTTCATTCAAAAGATGAAACAAAAAGGGTACATGTGGTTTTGAAAAACTTTTCATAACATTTTCTGGAAGTTATTCTAAAATTAGTATCATATATTCTTTATGAAGCAGTTTTAAATGTTGATTTATGTAGTTATAATGTATACAAAGGTTTAAACATATTATGAAGCATCAGTTCATGAATATTCATTTCTTTGTGCAGTGAAACGACTAGATTTTTCTTCATGATTATTATTATGTTATTATTATAAGAAGCAGGGCCGGACTTAACCAAAAAGCAAGGTAAGCAGCTGCTTAGGGCTTCGGAGAATGTAAAATTTGTCTATAACTTTAAGATTTTAACGTTAATACCCCCCCTCCCCCAATGAATATTGGACTGTTCCTTCCATACTGCATATAACCGAGGTGTAAGCAGTTCAAATACACTGCCAGTTTGCCAGCAACCAGAGTAGAGGTAGGTAGAGTATACAAGAGTGATAATTTTGAGATTATTTGGGAGAAAATAGTAGAAATAAGACAAACAATGAAACGCAGCTACCTCCATGATCCTGCTTTCTGACCAAAACACCTGTCAGATGATAAATGCTGAGAGCTTGTTAATAGGTAACTTTTCCCGGTGAAAATTAACAGTCGCCGATTCACAAACAGCAATTATTTAATTCATATGAAAAATGGTGGCAAGATTAGTTTGATTGGTTGTGAGTTAAACTTGTCTAAATGTTTAGTTTATTAATATTAAAATCTAATCCCCCAAAAAAGCTAATTAACTGTAGTTCATTTGTGAACTTGTTTTTTTTTATTTGAGAACTTACTGCATTTAGTTTTACATTAAGATCATGAAGGATCTTTTGAATATTAAAATATATTAAATATACTTTAAATATATTTATAACTTGCAGTTTAATTACAAAAAAAAACTAATCTACAGAGAAAAAAATGTGTTTTGACTATCAATGCCCCAAATTGCTTAGGATCCCTAAATCACTAAGTTTGCTCCTGATAAGAAGGGCTTTGGTGAATTATAATGAGAAGCTTTCTGTTGTTCTTTCTGTTAAAAGAAGTTCTTTTAGTAAAGATTATAATTTCACTGTGATGTTATCACCCTGACATATGTACATTCAGTCCTTTAAAATTATATATTTCATTTAAATATTATATATTTACATTTAATCAATATTATGCATTTTTTAAATTATAAATGGAATTATATTAATTACCAAAACCTTTTTTTTTTTCACAGTCATTGTTTCTACAAACATTTTTGCTATCATTTACAGAAATCTAAAATTTCATTCAGTGTAACTATAGCTTATTTTGATAGTCCCATTACCACATTTTGTTGAATTTAAGTTACATTGCATCGACATGAGTAGACTGTTAGGGTTGGGGTTAATACTAATATTAATACTATATTAATACAAATAATTTAATACTAATATTTAATATGGTAGCTTCTTATTAATAAAAATACAGGTCAAATGTTTTTTTTATTTTAACATTAATGAAAATTTAATTACATGAATTACTAATTAAATTGTAAGATGTTCTTTACGCTAAATGACAAAAGAGCATTATTTTACATTATTTATTTGTTAACCTTCTTTTAATACATTATTAGACACAGACACACCTATATCTACAAAATCTTACAATGCATTCTTACTTTAAACCGTATTAATCTCACAAAGACACAATTAATTCATTCACAGTTGTGACTCACTATCCACGTGCATGTCTTTGACACTTAAACTTTTCTTGCGCAAAACATATTGATCTTCATTCTCTCATCCCTTCTTTGTAATCAGACTGTGCCAGAGTTGACCTCTCATTAACACTGACCTGAAGTCATTGTGACACCATACACAATGATTTGACAAGTCCGTCCCAGTTTCAGGGCTCTTTTCCTCCACAAATCAATGGAACAAAGGCACATATCACCAAAATGCATGACTTTTAACCTTTCTGGTGGATTTAAGAAGGCTTTGGATGGGTCAGGCTGGAGACAAAAACAATGTTTGAGAGAGAGAATTAGAAGGTGAGCAAAAGACGAAGAGAAAAAGGCAGCATTTACATGAAATGAAAGACTAAACGTGCTGCAGGCAGTGCACTCCTAAATCCTTCTCTAGTTTTTTTCTCTACCAGGCCAACTGATTTGTTTTCTTGGTTTCAAATATCCTCCAGTTAAATTAGGTTTTCGATGACATGAATGATCGCTGTCTGAAGAGTCGATGCAAAACTGCGGAAGACTATTTCCAACCTTAGGGTAAAGTATAGAAAGGGTAATCGAGAGAAAAAAATTTAAGAAAAAAACAAAGTCTTGTTGTGAGATAGACTAACACAATCTCATGGCAATTCGTAACTTATTAATTTAGTGGCTAAATCGTATGAATTCGTATGATTTCATTCATACAATTTAGTACGATTTTTCTCATCCCCCAATGACGGTTAGGTTTAGGAGCAGGGTTGGGTGCCACACCTCCTTTTTTAAATCGTAAATTTTCTTGACTAAACTTGTACAAATTAACCATTAAACTGACAAAATGTAAAATAGTTATAATAGAGATCAGGCTGGATGTACAGTTAATTGGAATGTTTTAACAAAGACAGTTTGATTGCTCATAACTTTTGTAGAGTAAAAGCGCAGACACTGGACAAAATTGAATATGAGATGATGCGCTAATGTTCAATGGCTATGTTTGTGCACAAATTGTAATAGAAATGCATTTGATTGTTAAAATTGGCTTCAGTTGAATAGACAGCTGGTTCTTTAATAAAAAAAAACATTATTTTGTAAAAAAAGTAAAGTTTTTTTTTGCATACTACAGCACATTTACCACAAAACGTATTTGCTTTTGCGAATATTTGTGAATAGGGATTGTTTTGATGAGTTTTTCAAAAGCACAAAAGTAAAACATTCCAGTTGCTGTTTTGTAAACGTATCTATAAAAATGGGTGGTTAACAAATGATCATAATGATTTTAATGTGCAAGCCGCCTATTTAATGAGCATCTGTTTGGCCCTTGCAGTCACTATGAACTTGTAAAAGACAATTTAAACAATTCTTAAGCATAACAACTAAAAAGGCATTAAATCTTCGCAAAATCTTGTGCTGTTTAATTGCGTGTCAAACCGAGAAAAGTTTACAAGTTGTTTTCAGTATGACTAGAACAGTTTGAATGATATTTTTTACATAATTTTTGGAAACCTGACCTTGGAGTCCTGGCGCATTGATAGATAAAATAGAAGTATGTTTAATTTAAAGGGTTATGAGAATGGTAAATAAATAGTACATAAACACAATATATACAATGACAAAATACAATACAAAGTAAAACTGTTTGATCTGAGAGAAATTAAACTCTTATTATGGAAGATTCAAACAAAACAGCTTTTTAACTTTGTTGTGTGCCTGAATGAAGCGTAATTTACCAGCCGAAATTACATTTGAGCCAAACGCACCTGTCTACTCTTTAGCTGCGTGAAGATCTAATCTTAAATATGATGAGCAGCACAATCTTCCAGATTGAATTACATCAGTTGTTCCTTCTCCATTTCAATCCCCTTCCTTCCTCTTATCTTTCCTCCGTTCCCCCTTTGTGTCTGTTTTTGACTCATGGCTGCTTTGAGTGCTCATTTGGCTGCGATTGTGTATGCAGGTAGATAGGAGTTTTTTTTAGATGTCTGATTATCTGTGTTCCTGCTGGTATCTTTATCTCAGTCATTTGCTGGAATTCCCACATTGAGTTTTCCATGTTTTCCTATACGGGAGCCGTCAGGATGTCTTCTCGTTTTATAAATGGTTTTAAGATACAGGATGCGTATTGATAGATTGTGTGTTGTTTAGGAAAGCTGGGATTGAGGGCTTTTATTCTACGCACGCACACATTCAGGTGTCTATATGGGAATGTACAGAAGGTATTTATCAATGCAAATGTAAATGTGGGTCAAATTTAAATTTTACAATTATTTATTATTATTATTACAATTATTTATTATTATTTATGCAATTATTTAAAAAGAAGGGGGCTAATAATTCTGACTTTACTAAAACACCTGTTCTATGCCCCATATTGTCCAAAGCCCGAAAGGTGAACAAATCTGAGGTTGTTTTTTTTAAAACAAATATAAATATCCATATAATAAATAATACTGCTAATAAGAATAACATTAAACAAAAGCAAGTTGTCATGAATAAACTGTAAAAAGCCCCCGAGGTGAAAAAGGCATGGAGACAGTGGTTTTTATATTTATGTAAAAAAAAAATATTATTTTTGTAACATTTTAATCCTTTAAATTTTTTCCCATTTGTAAAGATATGACATGCGTATTGCTGTACATCCTGTGTGTATTAAGCAATGTGTACGAATTTAAGGCACACAACTGACGCGCTTTGCGCTGGACTTTAGAGCAGCTTTTAGCTGGTCAGTTGTGCAGTCTATTTCAGTTCCTCAAAATAGCAACGTGCCAACAATGCGTCTTAACAGACCTCCTTTATAGACCGGAACACCCATGCAAATGATTTTACTATTTAAACAACGTGGCGGAAAACGAGAAAAATAGGGGTTGCATTGGTCTGAAAATAGCAACAAATCACGCCCAACACGTCTTGCTCCTTATTTTGCTGGGTGTATGAAAGGGCCCTTCGAGTTTTATTTTGTTTTGAGAAAATTACAATTTGTGAATTTTCATTTGTTGTGATTAAAAACAGGGTTACACTGTAAAAGTATCCATTAATTAACAGTTTCTGTATTTAGTGATTCACAAGTGTTTTCTGTTTATTTACGGTTATGAATTGAATTATGGGATGTCGATCTCCGCTCTGTCGATTTTTGATGTTGAAAATTCAACTCTACAGTTTAACAAAGTGACTTTTATTGATATTTTAGTAGTCTAATATAATATAATGTTTAAGAAATATTATATAGAGAAATAAATCTGTTAAATAACAGGAGATGTACTGGCAGTTTATTACAAGGTTTTTGTAGAGTAAAATACAACACAAACCCAGACAATATATCACTTTAAAAATTAAAAATGTTTGCAAAATTCCCTTTCTTGAACTTTTTAAGGTTACAAGTTGTTGGAGGAAAGATCAAGGTCCCATAATGCAATTCAAGAGCATAAATAAACAGCAAAAAATAAAAATATGAAACGCAAAATACATAAAACTGCTAATTTACAGATATTTTGAGTGTTTTACACCAAAATATAGATTTCTTAACTCTGCTGGAATCAAAACATTATTATTGTGCTGCATGCATTTCATTTCCATTCAGAAGAAAACTGAAAAATACAACATACAATATTGTTACCCGTTTATATAAAGTTGTACTAAAAATCTAGCTGGCTGAAAATCAGTTTGTGCATGTGTTCCAAATTTACTCAAATTTGCTTCATTTTAGCTGTAAAAAAATTAGACTGATTTCCCCCCTCCATGTTAAAAAGCCCTTATAGACCAAAAAGAGCTTGACATTTTAGTGCTATTTTGGTGCTTGTTAAAAAAAAAAAAGAAGCTTTCTCCCTCATCTCTGGCTCTGTCCTCTTGTCTGCTTTTAGGGGCAGAGCTGCACAGTCTCTGCTGACTAACTCTGTGATGAGACGCAAACAGACAGGTGTGCACAGCCAGGCCACAAAACAAGGCGTGTGTTCACCACTTCCTGCTGATTTAACTCTGATCTGGCAGGACAGGGCACTCTGACACACACAGACACACACTACCAGTGCTATAGCAGTATACTGAGATAATATCATAGTTTGAAAGTGTTTGCAATTTAAAATGTCAAATCAATTTAAATTTGATTGCTTTTAAGTGTCCAATTAATGTTTATTAACCGAAAAATTAGGGTTGGTGCATATGTTATCAATTAAATGTAACTACACATTGCCAATCCTTTGCTCCTTTTTCTCACTGCATTAATGCTCTGCAAAAGCCATAAATCACGATTGGACATATGGTCAGAATCACCTTGAATAAGTGGTGCACTACAGTGATGAGTCTGCCAGCAGAAGCGGATATAGATGCTCCTCCATTTAAACCTACTGCCCTTTAATGGTTTCAGGGAATTAATCCTGAGTCACATGCTGAATAATATAGTAAAAAGGATTCATCAGTGCTAGTGTGCGTCAGTTTGACCTTCTCTAATTCATTAGCAACGTTGTGACTTCAACAGTCCAGCTGTAGTGAAGCATCTCATTTGCTGTCAGTTACAATCTCCCTCCCCATTCATGAATAATATATCATTCATTCATTTTTATTTTCAGCTTAGTCCCTTTATTAATCAGGGGTCACCACAGCGGAATCAACCGTCAACTTATCCAGCACATTTATCGCAGTGGATTCCCTTCCAGCTGCAACCCAACACTGGGAAACACCCATAGACTCTTGCACACACATACACTACGGCCAATTTAGCTTTTCAATTCACCTATAGCAAATGCCTGTGGACTGTGGGGGAAGCCGGAGCACCTGAAGGAAACCCACACGAACATGGGGTGAGCATGCAAACTCCTCATAGAAATGCCAACTGAACCAGCTGAGGCTCAAACCAGTTACCTTCTTGCTGTGAGGCGATCGTGCTACCCACTGCACCACTGTGATGCCCTGAATAAAATATATATATTTTAAACAATCTCTAGAAAGGTTTCTAATATGAAGTGAATCTCTTTTTAAAAGTTCAGTAAAAAATCCCAAATGCAAATTATGTGCGTTTCCATCAAATTTTTAGAGTGGCTCACTGTAGTATTGGTAACTTAGCAACAGACATTAAACATCGCTACAACAGAGTTTATTCAGCAAGTGTGTTCCCATCTACTATTATTCACATTTACCATTTTTCTCACAAGTCCAAAACCAGCTCAAGCACACATAAAACTTAAATATTACATACATTTTTGTCCAACTAAATCATAAAATATGTTTATGCGTCCATCAATCTGTGTTTTAAAAAAAGTACATTTGCTGGTGATTATTTACTGTGCTTCTGTTATCTACTGGTTCTAAAGTCCTCTACTGAATCTTTGGTAACACTATTTTGATGGTCCAATTGAGTATTAGTAGACTGTCTGCTTAATATCTGTTGATACTGCTCCTTCAACAGACATTAAACTGACACTAAGAAACTTTGCAAGTACATGTCAACTTACACTAACTCTAACCCTAACCCCAACCCTTAATAACCCTAAACCATCAAAATAAAGTGTGACCGAATCTTCAAAAGAAGAAGAAAGGCACTCGTTGCCATGCTTTCAAAGCAAAAACATTAAAGTTTGTGAGGAAATGACCAAATCAGTTGTAAGAACGTTCCCTCTTGCCTAATGTTTGGCAAGACATCTGCGAAAGACAGTGATGCCATTATTCATCTCATAGGAGTGTCTCAGGTATCTGACATTATGAAGATCCTCCTGAGGGTTTCCTGCTCTTGTGTTTTGAGCTGTTATTCATGAGGTCTTCAGTTACAGAACATTCCCGGCCTGCAGATGTGGAAATTATTTGAGCATTATTGTAGTTAATATACACATTTTAACACATCATTTGTAAAATTAAATTTAGACTTTTACAGATCATCTTTGGATAACAAAACCGTATAATTATAATTATATAAAATATACAGTTGAAATCTGTAGTTATTAGCCACCTGTTTATTTTTTTCCCCCAATTTCTGTTTAACAGAGAGAAGATTTCTTCAACACATTTCTGAACATAATAGTTGTAATAACTCATCTCTAATAACTGATTTATTTTATCTTTGCCATGATGACAGTAAATAATATTTGACTAGATATTTTTCAAGACACTTCTATACAGCTTAAAGTGACATTTAAAGGCTTAACTAGGTTAATTAGATTAACTAAGCAGGTTAGGGTAATTAGGCAAGTTATTGTATAACAATGGTTTGTTCTTAAGACTATAGGAAAAAATAAAGCTTAAAGGGGCTAATAATATTGAACCTAAAAGGGTTTTAAAAAATTTAAAACTGCTTTTATTCTAGCCGAAATAAAACATATAAGACTTTCTTTAGAAGAATAAATATTATCAGACATACTGTGAAAATTTCCTTCCTCTGTTAAACATCATTTCGGAAATATTAAAAAAAGAACAAAAATCAAAAGGGGGCTTCAACAGTATATTGTTTCTTTGTTTTAATAAAATACAACACGATTCTCTGCATACTTATAGCATGTTTGAGGTAAAACATTTGTTTAACTTTTATTGTTATTGATATTTCTTCCAAATTTACAATAAAAATCAATAAACCAAATAATCAATCAATCAAAGAAGACAACTTTTAAACATACTAAATCTATATTTCTATCTCTCTGTCTGCTCTTTATTGTTGAATCATTCTATCTACTGTTCTACCATTCAATCTTGCTATCACTTGTTCTATCTATCATTCTGTCTAGATAGTATGTTATCATTACGCATGTATGAAGAGTTATATGATTCAAGAAAAATAATCTCTATCAGAGCTCAGTTGTTTTTGTGTATCGTCATGAATGCAAATTGAGCTTTTCCACTGTAGCCTCTGATTATTTATGTAGTCACATTGAACAGTTTCTTCAGCACTTCACAGGCTTACAGCCAAATGGAGTGATTGTATTAGGTCCTTCAGAGCACTCGTCATGTTTCTTTTGTTTAAAGTCTTATTCTCATAGCTTTATTCACACATACAGCATCAATCTGCAGCTTTCCACCAAAGCTACAGCTTCCTAAACCTGTTCAGCTGGTTCTGTTCAAGCTGAAAGAAGCTATTGATCACAGAATTTCTTTTTTCGTGAGCACTATGCCTTTAAACAATAATTAAAAATAGAAATTAGTTACAATCTTAACCTTACTGGCACTGTATATTTAAGACTTTTCTTCATTGATGTAGTTGGCTTGATGTTTCAGTGTATTGTTTCTGAGCATCTGTTGTCATCTGAGATTAATTGACTACTGATAAACTTGCAGAGCAGGGTTTTGTTTTGGGCTTTTCCTGCAGATTGGCTGTATTGTCATTGAGTTTTTCCTTCATCTGCTATCTCGCACTCCCACAGCCTTTTTTTATTACTCAGTGTCCCCCTCCCGTTCTCTGCTGGATCCTGTTTTACAGCTGATAGGTACATGTCCCAACAAACACTCAAGTCTGTGACTGATAGTTGACTGCTGCCCTGTTCGGATGGGACTAGTTTCCCCTGAGGAGGTTGGGTTGTGTTTTACAGACATGCTTTGACAGTTTAATCTCGTCCAAATCAAACACATCTGCGTTTTTCTCACACAGCAGCGCTGAAATAATCAATGATCCGCAGTACCTTTTTTAGTGTCATAAAAAGAGTAGACGGTGGAGTATATATTACATATTTTCATATTACTTTTCATATATCTGCATTTTTATACAGTTGAAGTCAGAAGTATTAGTCCCCCTTTGAATTTATTTTTATTTTTAAATATTTATATAAATAAAACTATTATGTTTAGAAATGTGTTGAAGAAATATTCTCCCCATTAAACAGAAATTGGGGAAAAAATAAACAGGTGGCTAATAATTCAGGGGGTTTAATAATTCTGATTGCATAAAATTATCAGCAACAATAGTATGATGATTAAATATCATGTTTATATTCCACATACATTAATACCTTTCTCTCAAAATGTTTTTTTTTTATTTAATTTATCCTAATGGGTAGGTCACAATCGTATTTTTTTTTGTAAAATGGTAACTTCTGAATAACATGGTGTTATTCACGTCAAAATCATTTAGATCACCAAACCAAGCTACATTCATTAATTCAAACAAGCAAAAATAAGCTTTTAAAACAGGTAAATAAATCCAGGGTATTATTCTTAGCAGTGTATATTATAAGGGTTTTGCTAGCTTTAGGACTTTTGGCACCCACTCTTTTACAACACACACACACATAGACATTTGCAAGACAGCTCTTTAAATAGTTTGTGAGGGGGATGTGAGGAGGTCGAGAGAAGGGAAAGTTTTTTTTTGTGCTGCTTCTGATTGTGTGAAAGCAGCTCCCGTTTACAGCAAACAGATCAGAGGCCTAATCTCTAAACCTGCACACGCAGCAGAACCTCTAGCGAAGAGTCAACACGCATCCAGCCTGCAGCACACAGAGAAAACACCTTAAATAATGTAGTCAGATATCAACCAAGGCCATTTAAACCCTAAAAAGTCAGGCTAACCCTTGAACTATGCTGACTTTGAATAGCTTTGTACTAGATTAATAAGTAATCAGACTGCATAAGTTCATATTTGCTGATTGCAGCTGCTCTGTTTAAAGCGGGCATATCCAAAATCGGACATTTTACAAGTTTAAGTGTTATAATTCGGTCCCCGGTGCATCTACCAACCCAGAAAATGTAAAAAAGGACAATCTAGTAATTTTGTTTTGGGAAAACTTTTTCTGAAAGCCCATTAGAAAAATATTCCATTCAGATTTAGCTCCTCTTGTAAAGTAGTAAAGGGGGGTTATGTTATATATCATCATTTTTTTTTAATCTTCATGTTTCCTCTAACAGCACCACTGCAT
This sequence comes from Danio aesculapii, assembly GCF_903798145.1. Taxonomy (NCBI): domain Eukaryota; kingdom Metazoa; phylum Chordata; class Actinopteri; order Cypriniformes; family Danionidae; genus Danio; species Danio aesculapii. The sequence continues at coordinate 42,766,557 of NC_079438.1, forward strand.
CAGTTCAAGGCTTACGAAGTCTGAGCCAGAAACATTTCAAATGCAAAGTGTTTCTTTTAAAAATCTATTTTATGCCATGCTGCTTCATTAAGGAAGGTCAATTTAACAGTTGTTTCTGAATGATGGGTCAAACCCAAACCTTCTTGCTGTAACTTCATATCCGCATCAAGCAAGACACTCCATGTTTTAAGAATGTTTCCAAATTTCCTTTCTGATTGTGCATGTTAACATGCTGTACAGTTAATGTGGCTAAAGATACCCTTGTTTTTGACTGGTATTCAGAGATCTGATAGCGGTGTTGTTATTTTATCTGGAAAACAC
>NC_079438.1:42769377-42799377 GCF_903798145.1 Danio aesculapii
TATTACATATTAAAAGTTCTTTCTCTTAAGTCACATTAGTGTTCATAGAAAAAGTCCTGTAGTTTAGAAGGGTTTCATTGAATTAAGAGACTATCATGATAGTTTGCAGTGTATTCATACTCTTCTTCAAACACGCTCATACATATAGGGCCACAAACTCGCTGCCGGACATGATTCACAGGGTGCTGAAAACCTGGATCATGTTCATTTGAGCCCTCACACACACACACGCACACACACACCCACACTGTGAAGAAACACACAGTACTTGGCAAAACTGCAAGCACACATACACACCCTGAGGGCCAGGCTGGACAAGGCTGTATCTATTCTGAAACGTTGTTTGTTGATTAAACTCATATGCAGAGCTGCTGTATGAAGCAGCTGAAGCAGTTCAAGCCTGAACGCGTAACATTCCTATGTTCCATGACTTTAGAGATGTGGGTCCGCCTCGCCTCGTTTAATACAAAACCACTTCAGCACAGCCCACAAAACTGCTGCCTCTGCCTGCCCATCTCAATGATCAGCTCCAAAGCTTCAGCAGAAAGCACTTGTGGACGCTCAGACTGCTGGAGTTGGCAGTTTTACATTTAGTCTCCTGTAGGGAAGAGTGCTAATCGCGTCAATGAAAATGTTTGCTTTAGTTTTATTATAAAACTTCAGATATATTAAGAAATATTTTGGGTTGGCGATTTAATATGACCTGGAAAAAGTAAATAATACAAATGAAAAATAAGACATAGAGAAATACAGTTTATGTAACACACATACATACACACACACACACACACACACACACACAAATGATTTCTTGCCTTAAGTTGAATCAAACTTTACAAGTCATGTCAAAATACATTTTCATATCTTAAAATATAAGTTAAATCTTATAATTTCAGAAGACAAAATCAAAGCACGATTCATTTATTTTAATGTTTAAATCTAACAAAACATTTAGGCATGCCTTATTGATGGGGCTGGGCGATTTGGCCTAAAATCAAAATCTCAATTTAATGAACATTTTACTCGATTATTATTAAAGACCGATTGTTATATATTTATATATAAGTTTTGTACAGCAAATAAGCTCATCTATTACAAGTGAGAGCTTTTTAAATGAAGAGTGCATACATGATTTTAAAATAATGGAAGGAGAAACACACTATCTACTGTCTATGATTATTTATTGAACATCAGTGTTGAACGACTGAAATGAAAACACACATTACCTAAAACCAACAGTCAGTTCTTTCTAAAAAAAAAAATGAAAACAAATAACTCTCACTTTTGGATACAAAATAAGTTATTTTCTGTTCTTTTCATATTAAAAGTAAAAAATAAGCCGTATTTTTTTCTAAATACAATAACTCTTGCATATCCTGTAGTAAATATTTTAAACAGTGCATTTCTTGCATCTTCTGTAAAAAAAATATTTGAATGTAAATAATAATTTGAATGTAATGGAAAATATGCCGTCTCAAGGCAACTCTGGCGCAGCTTCCAATCATCGTCAATTTAGTGCAAAGTAAGCTTCAAGAATGAGTCCATCATCTTACTTGACCAGAGATCATGTGGCTGCAAAGTGGCCGCAGAAGAGTAAATCAGCCTCAGACTTTAAAGGCTAATTTATACATCTGCATCAATTGATCGGCGCTTGCCTTTCACATAGCCATGCATTGTATACTTCAGCATGCTGTTTGTGTTGCTCTGTAATATCACTTACGAAACACTAGCTGGCAGCGGGTTTTAATATTCCTCTGTGTTGAGTTTCTTCACGGGGGCTTTGTTTTTTCTGAATGCTTCCTTAATGTACAAGAAGCTAAAACTCGTTCATTCAGAGGTGGGAACAGAAGGGCGTGCAACAACTTTAATAATAGGGTAAACACAAAACAGCTCTTCTATGGCTCTCCACACTTGTAAACACTCGCTCCAACGAAAGGGTGTCCCCCGGCTCTCTGCGCCACCCATACGTGTCAACGCTACCATACAAACCAATCGCAGATCTTGCTCTACGTGTCTTCACAACGTGTAGTTACATTTTCGAGAGGTGCATGGGTATGCGACCGCACAACTGCGCTGGACCATATGCGTGCTCTCGATATAAATCAGTATAAATTAGCCTTAACACAGCGGGGTCATGTGACTCCACACATAATAGGGAAAATAATCGATAAAATCAACCTGGGAAAATTTGATCGATTAGATTCTGAATTTCGATTATTGTTCAATTAATCTCTGAGCCACACTTATTGATCATAGAATTTTTATATAGAGCTTATTGTTTATCATTTTAAAATGTTTTCTTTAAAGAAATTGTAAGTACAGTACAGCAAAAATAAATGAACAGTTTATTATGTCAAAATTAAACATGTTACATATTTAATATAAGAGAAATGAAATAGAGCGTGACCCGGCATTAACCCAGCTGTAAATCTCAGCAGCGTTACACAATATCTTCTGCTGAGTATCTGTTGGAGCCAGGGGCTCATGAGGGTCCGGTATTCTGGACAGGGCTGCTCTTCTCCCTCACCTCCAAAAATAAAGTCATACCAGCCTGGCGACTGACTGGGGGAGATATGGACAGATACGGAGTGAGGGGAGCACAGATTAACAGCCCTATTAATAGACCCCGGGGCCTGTGAGGCTGCTCACTCTCCGTTTGGAGGTTATCAAGGGCCAATGCGCATGTAAAGAGCTATATTTGTTCCTGTATGTCACCTCTCCAATGGTTCGCATTTAAAAACCGTTGTTTTGAAAGCCCATGGAGGTGAATGGGAAGCGTGTGAAGGTGTGAATGAGGCTTGAGTTTCCAGAGGAATGTCCTGCGTATGGAAGCCAGTGCCAAAGCACACAGTTGGGGCTTTTCGCTTGCAGCCGTTAGAAAGAGCTCTGCCAAACTTCCTGGAGGAAAGAAGAGCGTCATGGAGGCTTCATCTGGACTGATAGTTTTATACCTGAAGGACATTTTCACTTTTTTTTCCACTAGTGGTTTATTTATAAGCCGTGCTCAAGCCTTCGCAGTCTCTCAGCTTTACTGGCTTTGCCTTTTTATGATGTACTGCCAGAGAAGCGAAACCTCTCCCCTTCCAAGGTTTTATTTAAAACTTTCTAACGTAAGATACTTACAGTGATGTACACATATACTGTAATGTTAAAATATAGTTTCTAAACCAAGTATTTTTGAGTTAATGTTTGATAGGAGCTGTCAAGAGCATGCCAAAGCAACAGGTGGCGAGAACTTCCTAAATGTATCCTAAAATCATGCTGGCCAATCAGAGGCCTCGAAAAAGTTATTATCGGTTTCAGTTAGCAGTCGACATGGCACATTGGCAACTGCACAGATGCACTTCTTGTGAACAACGGAGGTCACGGCACACAATCTGCATCACACTAGGGCTGGGCGATACGGCAAAAAAAATTATCACGATAATTTTTTTCATATCAGTTGATATCGATAATTATCACGATAAATATCAAATCTTTATATCTATCAATTTTATAGAATTTTCAGTATGCCGATCGCTTTGTGCAGCTGATTTAACACATTTTGCGAAATGTTTTAGCTGTCTTACAATATAAATAAAAAAATAATAAACATAGGAACAATCTTAATTCAGCATTTACTGTTCAGATTTTCAACCAAAGACATTACCATACAAGTTATTGTATTGTTCTGTCTTATTATTCGTCTGTCTTTTCTGTGGTATTTTTCTCGTAAGTTTTGGCTTTCGAAAATGATGACATGAAACTCTGCTGGGTAGTTGCGCTGACTTACCAACACTTGTTTGGGTCTGTAATTCTTAGCATCTTCATAGGGTGGTATTGTTTTAAACGATGGTTTGTGGTGTTGCCTGCTTTTGATGGCACAAGTTGTCTGCGCAGTTTGCAGTGCGTGTCGTTCTGTTTTGTGTCTGATTGCAAAAAACTAAGTAGCACCAGACTACTGAAGTTTAGTGATGTTTCTTGTCAACAATGTCTGTGACTGACATTTTTTACCTTATTTTTTTCTTTTTCCTCCAAGTGCAACTGACACTGTATGGCTGTGAACTTTTACTGCGTGCGGCATCCGGAAGGGCAGGCTGCAAAGTGTATGCGCAACGTTACGCAGTGCGTAAATATTGTCGAACATCTATCATACGATCATTATCGCTTTATTGAAAAAACATCATGATAATTATCATTATTGAATTATCGCCCAACCCTACGTCACACAAAGGAAATGATGTCGTGGACAAGCCAAAAACTATACGACTACAAAGATCTCCTGTGTTTTAGAAAATCTTCTCTAAAACATGTCGCTTTCAGTGGCCTGATACTGCATCTGCAGTATGTATGTATATATATATATATATATATATATATATATATATATATATATATATATATATATATATATATATATATATATCTCAAATCAACATAAACCCCATCCCCATACATGACTTTTCCTTGCACTAATCAGAACAAACTGGCCTCGTTGTTTTTGTAGGGCTTAAACGGAAACAGTGGTGTAAAGGAAAAACTAGTGTAAAATAATGTGATTTTAAAAACTTCACAAAAAATGAAATGTAGAATGAACCCATTTTACAGTGCACCCCATAAACAATCTAGCCATTGAAATAGCTGGTTGACCACTCTTTTGAACTGGCACTTTCTACTGTCATTCCTGGTGTTTTCTTCTTCTGAACAGGATATGATTCAAAGACTCAGCCCAAACACCAGACTAAAAACTCTGCACAGTGAAAAGCATTCACGCCATGTATATAATGTGTGCTATAAATGTGTGCTGTGTGTGGGATACAGTGTAGTTCAGTCAACTATTTCAGAATTTTCCCTCCCCCTAATTATGAAATGCATGTAATCTAATGTATATACATGTATTATACACATACCGCAAATGAATGTAATTAGCAATTACTACTACTAATAATAATATTAATAGTAATTATAATAATAATAATAATAATAATAATAATAATATGTGCATAAAAATATTATTCATTATATGATTTATAAAATATTAATATAAATCTACAAGAGTAATAAAAATAAATTAAATATACAATTATATATTTATATTTAGTTGCAATAGTAGTAGTAGTAGTAGTAGTAGTAGTAGTAGTAATAATAATAATAATAATAATAATAATAATAATAATAATAATAATAATAATAATAAAATAAAATAAAAATTAGTTAATAATTTTGCATTATATTGTTGGAAGATATGAGTAGACCTGAGTTACCACTTTGAATGAACTGATCTTCATGTAATAACTATGCCTTTGATGGCATGTTTTGTGTCCACTCCTCTATTCTCAGTCTTCACCTCTCTGTTTACTCCCTCCATCAGCCGCGTCAAGGGAAAAGATTGCGTCATGCCTACAGATGAAGGCAATATTCTCCAAAGAGAGGTCAAGAGTGAGGGATGGAGAAACAATGCCCTAATAAAACACTGTCTTAGCGGAGTGAAGCCACAGCTTGTATTTTTATTGGTGTTGTCTTACGATCACCTTGAGGAAAGAGAGAAAGCAGCTCAAACTGGCAGTATCGTGTGTTTGTTTTGCTTCTGTTCTCCGTCACAGTGATTCTTCTTGTCTGTGCGCGGCGTCTGGGTTTCAGTAATGGGTCAGTAATTGCCAGACGGGCTTGTTTAATAGGGGGTATCGTTACTGTTATTTTGGATGAAACTGTTTTCTGGTGAATGGGGCAAAAAAATTATTAATAGTTATACATTTTTTTAAATTGATTGATTACATTGAGAATTGCAGTATTTTTTAAGTGCAAGTTTCATATTATATAATATTTATTTATATTTTTTTATATATTTTATGTAGTGCTGGGCACTAATTGTGATTAATCGCATCCAAAATAAAAGTTTGTCTTGATATAATATATGTTTGTGTGCTTGGTTAATTTATTATGTATCCATAAATACACACATTCTTGCATTTATATGAGAAAATGTTTATTTATATTAAGTATATAAGTAAGTGAAACAAGTGATATTTAAATTTAAATATGTATGTGACAATTTTGTATTTTGTTTCTATTAAGGCTGGGTGATTTGGTCTAAAATCAAAACCTCGATTAATTGAACATTTAACATATTAAACACAACTCGATTACGATTAATGAACGATTCTTTTGTTTATTTTTTTGCCCTCTTAGCACTGCCCACACTCATCACGCTACCAAGCTGACCAATCACAGAGTTTGCGCTATGCGTCGTGTAATTACATATTTTGAGAGGTCAGCAGCAACGTCAGTCTTGGCGAGGGGTATGCGACCACGTGAGAGCTACGCTAGACCATATGCTGCGCCCAACGCAGAAGTGTAAACAAAGTGGGCTCACGTGGTATGGAAAGTAATTGAAAAAATTGACCTGGAAAATTGGATCGATTATAGGTTTTGAAGGTCTCATTTTGATCACTTTTTCGATTAATCGCCCAGCCCTAGTTTCTATGTATGTGTGTATCACATATACATAAATAAATATATATAATTCACACATATTATGTCAAAATAAAATCACAAAAGCGATTGATCTTTGCCCAGCATTAATTTTATGTTAAAAGGTCCCACTTTATATTAGGTGGCCTTAACAACTATGTACTTGCATCAAAAAATAAATACACTGTATTTACTGTGTTCCTAATGCATTGCAGAAGAGCAATTCCATGCAAATGTTAACCTTGCCATGAAAAAAAAATTCACCAAAATACCGAAACCGTTTCTACGTTTATTTAGTATTTTACAGTACTTTAGAAAAATGTCTCTGCCAATGGTAAATCAAATAAAATTGTTTAAAAACAAAGTCACACAAGTGGCAATTTCACATTGGTCACATCATAACGAAGCTTTTTCCTCATAAATGCAAAAATAAGAAATTAAATAAAATCATTCATGTTTGTTCTATAGTGAGCCAACTCTTATCCTATTGATTAGCAGTATTTTTGGGGGGCTGTGCGGTTTAATTCACAGAATTTCTACAAAGCATGTTGTATACTGCAAACCCGCAGACTTTTTTGGTCACATCCATATTGCATGTTTATAATTTTCTGCTCTCATAACTCTGGTCAGTTGTTTTGATAAATATAAACAGATGTTTCAATATGATGTTAACATTTTAAGTTTTTACTGCAGATGCTACATCCATAACACTGCAATTGCTCTGAACACTTCTGGTGCACTTGTGGTGGGATACAGGTAGGGTTAGAGACAGGTTTGGAAGTATGGGTAGGTTTAAGAGCGGGTTAAGGTGTAAAGGATGGTCAACAGTGTAATTATAAATGTAATAAAAGAAATTAATAACAGATATAATTACATGCAGGTATTTAATCAATCATAAGTACAATGTAAAAACGTGTATTTACACAATAAGTACGTTGTAACACTTATAATAAGTACGTTGTCTAGCACTTTGACTCTTTTCTTTCCATTTAAACTGAAAAATCAATTTATGACATGCCAAAAAGCTTCAAATCTTAACATTGACAGGTGCATGTTTTTGTCTTCAGGGTCCGCCTTAACTTTTAGGCCCCACCGCCAAAATCCTACTTAAGGACAGAAAGCTGATCTCAGCCCTGCAAAACGCATGAGTTCCTCTCAGCCCTTCAAGCCCCTGGTCTTGTGGGTGGAGAGAGGACAGGCATAGTGATGTTGTGATTCATCACCACCACTAAAAGTTTGATTATTTTCAGTCACGCTGGATTTTTCCAAATGGCGGCTGGATCCACTGTTCGCTGTGTTTAGCTTTCGTGTTCACCTGAGGCCCCAATTCAGTGGTCTACAAAACAACCCAGGAGGATTATTTATAATAAACTGTGAAACAAGATTTTACGGACTTAGTTTAAATTACTGTAATATAAATTCAGTCTTTTTGATTTATTTTAGCATAAATAGCTAAAGGCTATTAAAACTTAAATGTTAACTGATATTAAACACTAATAACATTTCTTCAAAACTTTTTTTTTTCATAAAAATGACAACTGGTAAAATATAACAAATGTTTTCATTAGTTTTTACTGGAAATCAGGATTATGAATTGCAAAAATGTTTAAAATTAAAATTGTCTTAAAAAATGTAATTGAACGAACTTTAAATACTAATTGAACTAATTAATGACATTAAAATAACAGTGACACCAAGAATGCCGACTATTGTTTTACAAATAATAAAAATGTATATTAATACATTATTATTAAGCATTTCTTCTTATTATTATTATATTATTATTATACATTATTATTATATTATTTAAAAATTATTAATGTAAAACATGAAATGGGCCTTAATTCCATATTATGTCTAAAGTCTAAATGGTAGCCTATTGCTATGAGTAATAAAAATACATGAAAAAATATCACTGGAGTCTCTTTCAAAAGATTTCTTTAGTGGACTGTAAAACATTGACAGCCAATCAGAATCAATATTGCTTTAAAAAGTGAAAACATTTAAAGAAGCAGGCAGCAAAAACTACAGCATCCATTAAAATATGCAAAAATTGTCCAAAAATGTTTATTAATTTTGCTACGTCAAATTTTTTAAGGCAAAATCCAGTGATTCCAATAAGATTTTGTCCAGTAGAGAGTTTTGCATGAGGACAACAACGCTCACACAGATTTAATTTGGCATTACAGATTGAAAATTTGCAATTTTGAATTTGCCACACTGACAAACAGAAAAGCTGCTTGGCTTGAAAGTAGCTATTCTCTGAGCTGTTCTTCAGACTGTAGACCGAGTGCTTTTTTCATGCAGTATCTCACAGAAGCTGTGTGGCAATGTAAATTTATAATATTTATAGTTATCATTGTTATCTGTATTAATGGGCCTTACTTTCTAATACAAATGATGCCTACTAAACATTGACAGGGCTCAAAGAGATTTGCATAGATGACCAGACCTGAACGTTCTCAGCTATTTACTAAACACTGACATTAGCTTGAACGGACTAAGAATCAGTGTAATTGAATGCTAGGTGTGCAGGGCAGGTCAACCTGAGCCTTGAGTCAGCAGCACACAGTAGTTCAGAGGTGATTTACCTTTGGCCGCAACAGAAAAAGCAGCAGAATTAGGTCAGAATGTTCTTTGTTGTTCGTATGAAACACCTTTCAGCGGTTTATTCCCACTGGAGGCAAATCCACAGCCACATACAAACATCTCAGCCCGCTGTTCTGAGAAAGCCTAATGCCGAAGTTTCTCTTAGGGATGAAAACAAATCTGGAATTTTTTTTTTTTTATCGGAAAGGCCCAGTCATTTTATGTCTGTCTGTCTATCTGTCTATCTATCTATCTATCTATCTATCTATCTATCTATCTATCTATCTATCTATCTATCTATCTATCTATCTATCTATCTATCTATCTATCTATCTATCTATCTATCTATCTATCTATCTATCTATCTATCTATCTATCTATCTATCTATCTATCTATCTATCAAAATACACAGATGCAGAAGTAAAATAGATATATCTTCCAGTTTTGACTTTATCTATATGTATATGTGACATTATATCTCATAATGGACTGTAATTTACTATTTAACATTTATAAAAGCCTTTTTTTCTAAGTGGAGGCCAACAGACTTCCTCAAAAAATACAAATAACACCTACTGATTGGTCATCTTGTGGTTGTGTGGGATGCCCTTATAAAAGATGCAAGTGTAAAAGATACTGTGGTTCACCAGACATCAGGTCTTTCCCCTTGAAGTTGGTGGGGCAATTCCAAATACCACTGCGGAAGTTACTGTTACTTCAGAATGCAGAAGTTCACCTCATTATTGAACCCTATATGTATATCTGTAAATCCTTACGTGAGATGTTGTGAATGGGAGGAAGGGGTTAAAAATCCTCATCCAGCCCTTTTTTTCACATGCTCTGTTTATTTCTAGAGCTGTGACGCAATGAGCCCACTCCTCCGCGCAACGTCACCATCCCAGCGTTGTGATTGGTCGGTCGTTGTTGCTGTTGCTGCTTCTGTCGGCGGGGGCTTTACATAAGCGCAGCTCGCTTTCGTTACGGTCTACTCTGCTGGAGGACCGTTTCGGAGGAGGGTGAAGCCCACCTCTTGCGTGTTTTCGGACAAAACAACCCAAGTCACAGCACTGTACCGTCCTGGAACACGCATTACTCTCCGTATTTTCCCAGCCTCGACAAATAAATGCTCAGCATAGGCATCAGAGAAATAAAACACACGAAAAACAAGGACCATTTTGCGAACGGAAACAAAAGCGCACTGGCCATAACGCGCTCGGAGCATCTCAATGCATACCCTCTGTGCCCGAGGAACGATGAAACCAGAGATAAACGCCGCCGTCGGGTTTCTGTCGAGATTCCTGCGGATTAAAGGACATGTGAACGACAGACAGCTCCAGACATTCAGCCAGACCCTACAGGACATCCTGGCAGGTATTTATGCACATTTATACACGGATACGAGCTTCGTTGTATCCACTTTCTATTTGTGTGTCTTGTTTGTTTGTGAAAAGTGTGGAAAAACATCGATCTCTTTGTTTACGAGTTAATTTATGTGCTTGGCCACATAGGCGGAAGCGCGCGGGCGCGTTGCGCACGAACATAAACAGCTGAAAGCTTCGACACAAACACTGAACCGAAATAAAGAAAGACAAAACAAATCTATTTTAAACACTAACATTATGTAGAAAATATAAATGATTTCGTAATAAATAACTCAGTTTATTAATAGCTTATTTATACCGTTTATAAAACGAATGAATCGGTTTCATCGTATGGCAAGCCGTTATATTATCGAATCTATCAATTTAACGTATGTCGGTTTTAGGAAAAATTCTGAATTTATAATTTTAACTACGTAGCCGCTATTTATTACTAAAATAATTATCACTAAGAATGTTAAAGTAGAGAATAGTCAGTTTTTATATCTAATATTGTTATTCTAGTATGTGAGTTTATTAACTCTGTATTACATGTTTATTACAAATTAATAACATTTCGTTTGCTAGTAGTCATTATTCATTAACTAGCAAGTCGTTACTGATTACATACTTTAGATTTGTGTCAGTTTTAGAAGTAATGTTTGCTAGTTTTTTCTTGTTTATGTTTCTGGTATGCACCAAATTCTAGTAGCCTTACTAGTTATTCTTTAAAATGGGATTTAAAAATCGATTATTTGGCAGTAATTTTAACATGTAAAATGTAACGTATTATAACTAAGCAGTAAATGTGAAAATAGCTTGCCATCTGTTGTAGGCAGTAAATTACGTAATGCACAGCAAGTCTGAGTATGATATGTAGGGTTGATGTTTCATAGCACACTGGTAATAGAACATGTAGTGCACACCGTGTCCGTGTTTCATTATAATAAACATGTAAATACATTGTACTAACGATGACCGCAACAAGTTCTGGTTCAACAATAGAATTGTATTTAATCTGTTTTACATTCAAATGCAAATTTTATTTAAAATAGATTAGTTGTAGTACTTGTCATCAGGTTGTATGTTAGTATCCCTAATCGAATATTTAATTATGATAGAAAAATGTATAAAGAGAGAAATGACAAAGACTGTTTAGCATTCAAATTAGTTTTTTAAGCAGTTTTAATAAAATTACAGGTCTTTATTTTATGTTAGCTTAAATGTTATGCCATCTTAAACTCTACTTAATTTTTTATAGTTAATCTATTTGTTTTGTCATGGCTGTATCTTCCTTATTCACATCCTTTGTTAATCTTCAAAGACCAAACAACAGACTAAAAATATGTGGTAATGCCAATCAAAAATAAAATTTGCCAACAAGACAATGATATATTTGTAACATAATAAATAATTTAGGTTATATACAAAAACAAAGAACTCAGATGAGAAACTTTAAATGTTTAAAGATGCTGGAAATGTACACACACACACACACACACACACACACACACACACACACACATATATGTATATATATATATATATATATATATATATATATATATATATATATATATATATATATATATATATATATATATATATATATATATAAAAAATTTATTATTATAAAATTCCTTGATTTAGTTTTGTCATGGACCAGGCTTTTTGTAAACAAATGGTGCTGTTGGCCCAGTCAGACAAAATGGCCGTCAGTGGAGGAAGGGAAGGGAGGATGTGGGGGCCCGTTTCACATCACATATTACTGTTACAGAGGACTTCATATTGTTTAGCTTTGCTCTTTTCTTTCCTTCTCAGCTGTCTCAACCAAACATATGTCCACACAATGGAACAAAGACTCCTCATAATCCCCAACAGGCTAGAAAAAAGTGGGTTAGTTCCTTTTCCACACACTTCAGATGTGTGTGTGTGTATGAGAAAAGGATTGCCAGATTGAAAACACAGGTGTTGTGTAAGATCGATCTGAAAATCTGTTTCTGCTTCCTGTTCTCTAATCACATCACTAAATACACGTTCGTCACAGCTTTGCCCTAATTCCCAGACTTACAGCAAGGCCTGTTTCACAAATAAAACATCCTAATCTTCCCACAAAGGCTATCTGGATGTACATGTGCTATATTTTCACATGTTCTTATGTGGAGGGTGAGCATTGTTGTGCTTTGGGCTCCGTCCAGAGTTGTGGGTGGGTTGATCCGCATTGATCATTGTCTGCTTGGCTTTTAGGAGAATGGGACGGGATGTCATAGACGGCACACAGGCGGCATTATCTAACCCTGGTCTACAGGTGGCCTGCGGGGGCCTGGCCTATTTGAGAGCAGAATAAAGAGGCTTGAGACCCATCCCTCAGTCTCCTGTTTTCCACATGTCACCCAATACACAGAGCCAGAAGGGACCGAAAACGCAAATGCGAAAAAAGTCCTTTGTGTTGGGTGTAACTTGGCACTTTAAGAGTCATGATTTTGGTTTGGCGTCACAGCTGAATATGCTCACTGATATTATAGAATGATAAAATAAGATATGTAGTCAAAAACAATGTTAAGCAGATTGATTTGAAACCATGATGAAACTCTAAATGGGACGCTTTGTCTTTAAGAGGCAGGTTCCTCCCCCTCCAGCTGCCCTGCCAGGACTTCAGCCTTTTGCTCTCGTTGTGTTTGAAGACTTTGTGACTCTCGGGCCAAAAGGGGATTGTGCAATCAAATGGCCTTCTCTTTCTCCATCACGTAGGCCTTGGACACAGATGGTTAATGGTTGTTTATCTGCGTTCGACCAATGATGATTTTGCGCTGGGAAAAACATCCTTTTAGACTCTTTACTCCACCTTTTACTGCACAACAAGGCAGGATTACCAAAGTGCAGATTTAGTACTTGATTATGGGTTCAGAATTATTAATATTTGAGTTGATTTGAGTTCTTTTATTACATTGCATATACAGTGCTCAGCATAAATGAGGACACCCCATTTTGAAAATGAATATTTTTCTCCATTTCTCAGCGAATATGGGTAATATATATTGGTGCATTAGAACAAAACAGATTTATTAAACAGAAGTATTTATTAAAATAATATTTTAGTCACCAAACATATTTAGAAATTGAAAGATAATACAATTAAATCCAAGCAAAATATTGCAAAATTACAGCCCTTAAAATTTCAACAAAAATTTTCAATTCTTTTGCTTCTCTTGATTTTTAATCTTCTAAAACTTGTATTTAATATTTCTCTATAACATATAAATTTGGGCTACTAATTTTTGAACCATTGTTGTTATTTTTTTGTTAGATTGGCTCTTGATTTGGCTTCAGTACTGACTCAACTAATGTAAATGCACAAATATAATCTTGTAAAGCAGGGGTCTCAAACTCAAATACGTAAGGGCCCATTTCAGTCACTGACAATTCATAGAAGAGCCGTTTTAACATTCAAGCACAAGAAAAAAGTGATGTAATTGATGCATCTTAGGACAACAGACCTGAAGTTTATATTTCAGGCATTACCTGTCACCAGTGATAATGCGAATCAGCATGTTTATTGCTTTACACAACTGCTAAAATATATCTGTGGCTGATTAAATTAGCATTTTGACATTTAAATAGTCATAGTAATGATAATAATAAATATTATTATCCTGTCCCAACCAATTGTTGCTTCACCAAAAGTTTAACAGTTAAAGCAAGAACATCAGAAACAATTTGGGTAACTTTACTGGCAATTGTTCTTCTTAGTATCTTTCTTTTTTGTAAAACTACAATAAAGAAGGGAAAAGTGAGTCTATATTGACATTTACTTTAGCATGTTCAGTTCAACCAGCAGTAAAATGTACATCGTTTTCATAGAAGTGTCAATACGCATATGAGGAAAATATATTAAATGAGACCATTTGAATCGAATATTTGCAAAATTAGCAAATTTGTTTCACCACCAGCATAACGTGTAAGCCATGAAAAAGTGTTTGTTCAGCAAAATACAAAAGAGTTTTAGTAAAAATAGAGCACTTAAGCAGGTCACACACCGGATGCGCCACTTGGCGCAGCGACACAGCCCGCACATGACAGTTGAAAGTATCGCACACAGGAGTTTGAGATCCCTGCTGTAAAGCATCCTTTAAAAAATATTACATTTAATTGAGACATTTGTAAGGGATGTACTCATATATGCTGAGCACTGTATGTATATTATTAAATTCTGAAACGTATAGTATTTTTATTTTTTTAGGGTGCTGAATTTGAAAATTATCAAACAGTAAAATGACATAAAACTTTGGATTAAAGTGTGCAAATGTTTGTTAATAATTATAGTTATAGTTAAAATAGTTAATTTTTATTATTAAACTTAGGAATCCATAATAATATGTTAACACATCCATTTGTGTCAATATTAGAAATATTACTTTAAGATTAAAATCTGATTTTTATTAACAGATCCACCGAATTTTAGATTTTTGCTTGCTTAACATGAAATAATAGTGTTCTTACCATTGGCTACTGTCATGTCTGCCATCACTCGAAGAAAAAAAACATACATGCAAATCATACTTCCTGCGTGGCTCCCAAACAATTGCTCTGTGCAACAAACTGAAGGTAATTTACAGCTTTATTACCTGCTATTCACAGCTTATTCCAGGTCTGTTCCCTAAAGTTGACATAATTTGCGTGCGTGCGTCCTCTCCGTAGTAAACAAACAAGTGCGTCAGCTCATTTGTGATTTCGCAGCCGCGAATACATCATTATGACATGACAGAAATGACTTTTTTGGGTGAATTATACCTTATAAATACAGTATGTGACACTTTTAATATTATTTGGAGGTGTTCATGTTGCTGAGCAACATATATAAAACAATGTGAAGACTTGTGCAACCGCCTTTACACTTCTCCAGAAGTTGAAAATATAATTGGCTGAATGTAGAGATGCTGGATTAAGTTTGTGTGCAGGGTCGAATCGAGATTGCGATCTTTTTTTCAATTAATCATGCAGCCCTAACATGAATTACTGTTTAATAAATAAACATATTTAAACAGCAGATAAGAAAATGTAATATTCAAATTCTAATCTTTGCTTTCTTTGCCATTTCTTTTTATTTAATACTTCATGTAATAGACTATTACATAACCACCCCCTGCATTTTTCTCTTACAGAGCAATACAAACACCACTGGTTCCCAGACCGTCCAAACAAGGGTTCTGGGTATCGCTGCATACGTATCAATCACAAGATGGACCCTCTGGTAGGACAGGCTGGTCAGCGCATCGGGCTGAGCATTCAGCAGCTGTACCTGTTGCTTCCCAGCGAGCTCACATTGTGGGTCGACCCATTCGAAGTGTCATACCGCATCGGAGAGGACGGCTCCATCTGCGTGCTCTACGAATCCCATCCCGGCACCAACGGAAACCCCAGCACCACCACTGGAAACAGCATCCCCGCCTCATCTGTCACCCAGGTATCAGCCATGGTGGACAGTCACATCAGCTGCAAGGAGGAACTACTGGTTTTGGGTCGTACCAGCCCAGCTAAACCCTACATGATGACTGTGTCCAGCTAAACGGGTCACAGAAGTCATTTTTAAGAAATAAAAAAGAGAGAAAGGAGAAGAAGAAGAAAAAAAAAACAGGATGTGTCCTATCGTCCAGGTGATGGAAACCTTGTAGGTTTATTTTTCACTCGTTTTGGTTGTCTGTTCTGTTATTGTGTTGGATCTACCAGAGGCTTGACCCTGGGGCAGCTAATGAAGACCTAAAACACCGCCCGGCCCCCCAGCTCACAGAGACTGACCCACTCCCACGGCAGTGGTCACTGGGGGGAGGGCGTTTCTGCCATCATCTGCCGATGTTGACTTTGCACTTTCGCTTTCACGGTTTATGTTATTGCATAAACACAAACTCCCTCTAAAATGTTAAGGAATTATGCTCCAATGTGTTTCATCATGCCCTTTTTCTCCGTTTGCTGTCGAGCTGAGGCCCAAACCCTGGGAGCCTGTGCCAGACCCTAGTGCCGCTCTGAGCCTCATTTTTCTAAAAACCTCACTTTTTTGGACCACAAAGCGGTACTTTTGTCTCTTCTCGGTGTCTGGTACGATGGCTCCTTTTGGGCTTCAGGTCGACATGAACCGGTTTCAAGCCGCCTCCATCCTGTACACTGCCTCTGTGGAATATCTGTGTCATACTGTTACCCACGCTAGCCGTTGATGGCACTGTGATGCAAAGGTTCTCATGCTTGTAGCTTTTCTAGGGGCTCCCTCCTGGATGAATGTAATTTCTAACAAAAAAGAGAAGAAAAAAAAAAAAGAAAAACCTAACAACGACAACACATTTGATATATTTAAGCCCCTCGTCATGCCAAAATGCAAAATGTAGCAAGGTTTGTTTTTATTTTTCTTGACTTGGAGCAGATGTGGTCTTTACTTTCTGCCTCCTTTAGAAAGGATGTTGAATGCACTTTGACATTTTAGACTGTGTGGGATGACGTTTTCGATTCGACCCAACTGCATTCCATCGCATACCTCTTTATTCAGTTGTCGTAAATCGTTATCTCTGCTTGCGCTCTTTACGGGGCGACGTGGTTGCAATATTTGTGAAGGTGAGAGAGACATTTCAATCCCAGGTTATTCTCTCTTGCCATTTTTAATGACTGATTCATGTTAGAGATTAGGACTCCATTTAATGGCCAGTATGTGGCTAACAGACCGGCAAGAAACGGCGTCGAAAAATGGACCAGTGTTCCTATCTCCTCGCAGAATCGCAGAAGCCCCAGTGGTGCTTGCTTGTTACAGATGGTCTCCCGACGCACTTACCAGCCAGGCGTCACCGGTCTCAGTCTTAACTAGGAGTGCGCGGTCAAAACATATCACCTCCCTCCATTGGCTGGTCGAAGAAGGGGGTAGGACCCTCAGATCAGGGCAGCTACAATCCTCTCCGGCCCCCTTCTAGCAGCCTGGAGGAGAGTATTTATGCCAGCACGCACACACCAAGTGCACTCCAAACCAAACTGAGCCTTACATACAGAGCCGAGTCGGGACGAGAAGAGATAGATGGGGTGCTCCTGGTTTCTAGACGATTCTGTTTACATTGGGTGGAAATAAGCGGGTTATGCAGGCTTTGCGTGCGTGCGTGTATGTGTGTGCGACAAATTGCTCTTGCCTTAGCCGCTAAACTGCCGAGACAAGGTGCTGATTATCAGTCCTTTGTGTGTACTTTTGACGTTAGAGGACCATGGGTAACGCCGGGTTATCGATGCACTGCCGTCCCTTTCTGTCTTGCTTTGGTCCAGTCACTTTATTAGAGAGATGGAAAGTCTATTTAAAAAAAAAACGTATGACTAGAACGCCATTCGCCATCCCACCTTTCTGAATGCTTTGAACTCTGAAAGGCGCCCCCCCCCCCCCCCCCCCCCCCCCCCTCCGCCCCCACACTTTGCCTGTTGGTTTTAATGTTGAAGCTCTTTAACCACATTCTGGTGATCTCAACCAAATTGGAACAGACAATTCGAGTGCTTTTTTATTTTTATTTTAGATCTATTACAAACTACTTTTCCCCCCACCTCCACCGAAAATAACATCAGCAAACCGTTTCAACTCTCCGCTTCAGTTCGGTAAGCGTTTGCACACTAGTTTTAAGTATCGTTGTGAGTCTAAACTCAAGTCTACTTGGAGGCAAGAGCACATGAAATGCACTAATAGGTTAAACATTGAAGTTATGTGACTTTGAGACCACCGTGTCTCGATTGGAATGTATTGCCAAGCTCAGGCCACAGACATTCATTGAAACCCTTATGGATGTGCAGGTTAAGATGTGAAAAACAGAAGGGAATGATTCGGTCGGGAATTTTGTCGGTCATTTCAGAAGTGATTCGCGTTATTGCCACTTTCGCATCTGAGGTGGTTCCATATTTGTAGAATGTATTGTTATTGTACAACATATGGTAGACTAAGTACATAACCATACATATGGGAAGTGCCAATAATTGATATTTTGCTGTGTGTAGACGTGTTCCTTTTTGTATTTCATATTTTAACATGAATTCCTCTTTCATAAGTGAAGCCATTCGTGTTAGGAGTGTTGGAGAGGACCAAAGTTGTTTTGGTAAAAAAATATATATATTTATCAGTTTCCATGCTCTGTGCTGATACACTTTCCTCGTTTTTTTTTCTTTTCTTTTCTTTCTTTTTTTAATTAAAACAAAAAAAAAGGAAAAAATTCTGAGCAACCCAAGATAAAGCTGTCTGTATCTTGTGATTTTATTTCCCCCCCGTCTGTACATCTCTTGTGTTCATTCTTTTCCTCATTCTTGGGTATGTTGTGATGAACTGCTGTAAATTTGTACAGTTCATGTAAATTGATTGTGCGGAAGTTGTACAGATTTCTATATTTTGGAAGAAAAGTTTTTTTCTCTGTAATAAAAGATTTCCTATCTTGGCAATGTTTTCCAGTGGACTTGGTCTTGTTTTTTATCAAAACAGGCTTATTTAGGGATTCCTGTTTCGTAATTTCATCCTTTGTTTGCTTTTGGAAGATATTTAATACAGCAGGGTTGGGAGAGTTTCTATCTAGGGATGTGTGATACATCGGCGGCCATATCGTTATTGGCCAATAAATGCTAATTTTAATTCTATCATCGGTCCGATATACATAATTAAGCCGATATCTTTAAGTCGACAGATTATGTAATTGTACAGAACTGCCTGCCTCGCGCCATGCGTGGGTCGAATTTGTTCAGACTTGTTCAGACTTGTTAAGTGCATTATAACAGAGATTTTTATCTAAGGATGCACGATATATCGGCGATCAAATTGTTATCGGCCGATAAATGCTATTTTTAATGTTATTGTTATCGGTCTGATATCAAATTAAGCTGATGTCTTTAAGCTGATAGATCACGTAATTGTATAGAACTGCCTGCCTTGCACCATGTGTGGGTCGAATTTGTTCAGACATGTTCAGACTTGTCCAGTGCACTATAACGGAGATTTTTATCTAGGGATGCACGATATATCGGCGATCATATTGTTATCAGCTGATAAATACTATTTTTAATGTTATTGTTATCGGTCCAATATAAAATTAGGCCGATATCTTGAAGCCGATAGATTCCGTAATTGTACAGAACTGCCTTCCTCACGCATGCGTGGTTCGAACTTGTTCAGACATGTCCAGTGCACTATACTGGAGATTTCCTCACATTGTTTGTATTGCTGTGAATTAATAACTCAGAAAGTAACCATATTCATTATCATTGTAGATATGTTTGATAGAGTGCTTTTAGTTTACTTGTTTGTTAATTAAATGCCATTTTGTTATTTAACCTATTATTTTTATGCAACAGTCAAGTTGCTTGTTAATTTGCTGTGCGAAGAAAAGGAAATAATTTGTTTTTGGCATGCTGATTTATGTGAAATTGTGAATACAGGTTTGTAAGTAGACTGTTCTAGGATCAGTTCAAAGTTTATGAAGTTTTTAAAATAAAATCAGTTGTTTACTTTATAAAAATACAACATTTTAAAATATTTATCGGCTAATATATCGGTTATTAGCCTTCAAATCTTAAGAGTTATCGGTTACCGATATCGGCCAAAAAAATCCATATCGGTGCATCCCTATTTTTATCACAGAGACGAGTATGTTTGTAGTCAGATGTTATTTAGTAACAGGGCTCTGACACAAATTGACATGTTAGTACAATGACTTGGTTTGCATGGACGTCAGTAGATGGCATGTTTCTAGTACAGCTAGCCTATACCAACATTATCTTGCTTAATTACAAATTCCCACCATTACTTACTGATCTTGAAAAGCCTTAGGATATAAGGGCTGTTCACATTATATCTGTAGATGATTACTACAGATATAAAGTTTTATTAATAATTCAGATTTTATGAGAGTGGTGAAATCAACACCTCAGCTATTTCTATAACAACAGATGAATGATATGGTTGGAAACACTTTCAGAGCATAATGCCTGACAAAACAGCCAGTCCTATGTCACTTAGCTTGAGCATTAACAGTAGAAGATAACAGTTTTGTTTAGTTTATGATAATCAATGCATTAGTTGGACTGGTATTTGGAACTACTTATGAACTGGCCCTTGACTGCTTATTTGCATAGGTATTGTAACTACACAATCATAACTAAAAGTAAGGTAATATTGCTATTAGCTTCATTAGCATATTGATAATTTTTAATGAAGATCATTTATCAGTTTCTTTTTTCCATATTTCTCTTTAAAGTGCCTGTTGTTAATCGTTTTCTTGCACGGCTCAGGATAGTGGCTGACACAGTATAACTTTTTTGTCTATAAACCGAGTTATTGTGCACTGATGTGGATGCTAACAGTTAGCATAGTTAGCATTCCGAAATGTTTGGAAGCCTTTGATCTAGCATGTAAAAAATGAGCTAGTTAGCAATTAGCCCCTGCTTCCAGGTTATTGATCAACAAAAGCAAGTTAATATTGCAAATATGTAGCTTGATTAGAATTTTATTCATACTTTTGATAATCATTGATGAATATAGACGATATTATTACATAATTGTCATTTGCACCTCAAACGGCCCTTTAAAGTGTTTCCTTTTGAAGTATTTTTCCTTTTTTCTGCATTCTGATGGCACAAATTTCAAAATGGCTGTTAGTACAGTGTGTCTTTGTTGTGCTAATAAGCTAATTAGCACAGTTTTCCTGTGATAGCCTGTATATGGACAATGTTAAAGGCTCAAAAACACAACTGTTGAAGTGAAGGACAATGAGAAAGGATTAAAACACCCCAGGGGCTCTTGCGATAGCAGAAAAGCTAAGCAAGATTATTAAGAAAGCTACTGTGTAGCTTAGCGATGTTTAATGATCCTTTATAATCAGACTAATAGTCTTTTCGCATAAAGCTCAAACTTAAATAAAGCAAGTACTATCAATGAAACGCTGCTTAGGTTATTGGTGAGGGAAAACATGCAAGTTAGCAATAAAAAAATCACTGACTGTAGCAAGGGAGGAAGATCAAGCACAAGGCATTATGGGTACTGTTTAAAGCGCTGACTCCAGTGAAATATAAAATGTGGTTAGCTTCAGTTTTCATAGGTTGCACTGTGTAGTCTTTTCACTTAAGGAGCATTTTTATATTCAGTGAACAACAGAATGAAAGAGATATGGGGGTTGGGAGAAGATGCGTATAACAAAAGCGAACATTAATAGATCTGGATGGCTGCTCGCAACACTTGGAAAACAGCGAGGGCGTTTGAAATGAGACAAACTCTGTGGGTGTGACTCAAAAACTGGTCCCATGGGTCTGTTTACCTGCAGGCCGTGACAGTTCAAAGTAGTTTAACACTATGTGAAAGTAATTCGCTCTATTGCAAACGGTTTCATGCATGCAGAAACATCCCAAACACACAGAAAACAAGCCTGGCAGAGAGTGTGTGTGTGTGTGTTTAGATGCAAGACTGCATGGAAAAAACATGTGTGTGTTCTTCCTCCACACTGCGTGGGCTCAGTCTGTTCCTCTTTCTTCTCACATCTGCCATTCGGGGTTCAACCACCCTCTCGTTCTTCATCTGCAGCGCAGGGCCACAAAAGGACCTGAGTGAAAGCAGCCAAAGGAAACTGCAGTCACAGTGGAAGAGACTTACCTGGTTGCTCTCTTTTATTCTTTTATTCAGTCTCTTTTATACTCCCAGGTGCAGCTTTGACTTCATCTGACAGAACTGACTGAATATTATAACTAAAAGGATAAGCTTAGTCTTTTTTTATCAAGCAAAGAACACATTTTTATGCATTTATATATGGTGTTCAGATGCAAAAACCTCAAGTGGCATCTGCAATTTTCTCCTAAATGAACATTTTTTTCCTCAGCCTCCTACGTAAAAGTTGAGTAATCGAAGCTGCAGAAAAAAAACGGGAGTGCTAGCAATAAAAGCGAGGGAATGACATCCGATGCGGTACAGAGTTTGTTGTTGTCTTAGAAATAAGTTTTATTGATTACATATTATATGTAATATTTGCATATTGCTTTCAGCATATTATAACAGCTTATCACCCAGTGATAAGCACAGTTATTCGGCAAAATTAACGTTAAAGTGACAGGTCCATTTGCTATAGCACCCTCCCAAGCGCATGCAGCCCGAAATATACAACTATCTCATTGAAACTCTAAGTGATTTTACAAGAGAAGTTAAAGGCTTACAAGTCTTTGGATGCCAGCAATTTTGTTTTGTGTGGTCATGTGCAAGAAATAATGTTTCATGATTACCAGATTCAAAACTTTGAGGTGCTAAAAACCGAGGTTCTGCCTAACCAAAGACAAGGAAAGAAGACAGAACTGTACAAGGCCTGGGTAATCATTAACAAGCAAAACAATTGCATTGAGACAGCGAACTGCACTTATATGGCAGGGTATGTCAACTTACATTTTTACATTTCATAATTAGCATTCAGTGTCGGGAGTTTAATTCACCATATTTTACTGTTTTTGCTGAAACATTGCTGCAATTAAAAACGAGTAGTGTGTATGATTCAGCATAGCATGACCTTACCTGATATAAAATGAGAACTCATGAGTCAAGCATTTTTAATTAGGTCCTCACTCCATTCAGCTCTTATGATGGCTGTTAGCCAGGAATGTCTGCGGTTGGCATTAAAAGCAGTGTGGTGTACAGTAAAATTTAAGTGTTCCACTTTCGATTTTGGCATCCTACTGCACAATGCGTCATGTTTGCTAATGCAACTGCTTTTTTTGCAACCGCTATGCGCGGTTGAACTCGTGTGACGTTGGTTGGTAATTCCCCTATATGTTATTTTCATTGCCTTTAATGTGAAATGAGTAAACATAAAAATTGAAAAATGCTCATTTTAGAAGAAAATTTCAGAGGTTTTTTGCATCTGAACTCTTCACATCTTCATATGTTTTAGATTTAAATGTCTTTTAGAATATATGTTTTAGTTTTGTGGCTGTGTTTTGCTATATCGATGAGTGTGGTTGTTTATAAAGTGAGGATCGGGAAGATGGCAGTTATCTGTTGTTTTTGCTCTTATCTTATCATTAGTGTTAAAGTTGTTTCTCTTGCTGTTTGCTGAAGTTGATAGTAAGGGTCACCAATGGAGATGTCTCTCTCTTCTCCTGCTGATATTTATCGGGTTTGTTTTAGTGCTGCAGGATATTGGAAAAATTTGAAATTGCGATATTTTATTTTTCTGCGATTTTAATATTGCGATATTAGTACAGTTTCACAAGGTGGTTTGAATAGCTCTGTTTGACGTTTTTTTGGGGAGTCTAACAGTCTTCTGGTGCAGCTCACAATATAATAATCGCAATAAAAATGCTTTTCTTACTTTTTAGCTTGTTTGTAATCCAGATGTCAAAAAAATTCTTAGACCAAGTAAAAATATTGTCAGAAATACCATCAGAAGAAATAATTACGAGAAAAAAATAAAGTCTTTTTTTGCTTGTTTTAAGAAAATTATCTGCCAATGGGGTAAGTGAAATAATATTGTTTTTGCTTTGAAATGTGGATATTTGGACTAGAAACAAGACAAAAATTCTAAGCAGGAAATGTTTTTTTGCATAAATCAAATTTGAACTAAAAAGAAGAATATTAGTCTCATGCAATACCAATTTTGCTTTCGTTAAAGCAAAAGTAAGAAGAAAAAAGACATTATGAATTAAAAAAAATTGAAAATTTCATGAAATTAGTTTTTCTTTAAATTAATTGTTCAGTTTTATTTTCTTTAAATTATGCAAATAATAAAATACTTTAATGTTTTAAATGAAATGTTAAAAATGTAAACTAGATGCATCGACTGCTGTTCAAAAGTTTTGCATATTCCTTCAGCACATTATGGCTTAAAATAACAGTTTTTCTATCTGAATATATTATACAATGTATTTTATTCCTGGAATAAAATTTTTTCCTTTCAGAAATCAAAAGTTCAAAAGAACAGAATCTGAAATAGAAATCTTTTGCAACATTCTGCATGTCTTGGCTGTCACTTTCAGTCAGTTTAATGCATCTCTTTCTGAAACGAGCTCATTTCTTTGAGGGAACTTCCAGATCTACATAGCGCACCATTCTCTTTCTCTCTCTCTCTCTCTCTCTCTCTCTTTGTTTCTGTATCGTAATGTATTCCTGCTTTTACAGCGAGAGAGATTCTTAGAATAGCTAGGTGTTTTTTTTTCAAGGCCTGCCTCGCTGTGTTCCTCTGGTTCTCTCTGGCCTGTGGTGTGTTTCTGCGGTTCACTGCTGACTCAGAGAAGGGGAAAGATAACCAGACACTAAACATAACAGCAACATACAGCTGACATGCATAACAACTCATTCTCACTTACTGCAACACATACATAAACAGGTTTCACGAAAACATGTTTAGATAATGATAATGAGACAATTATAGTAATGAAATAGATTTTTTTTGCATAATGGTAATGATGATTTGTTTTGTTAAATTATTTCCTCAGATATACATCCATGCATGTTTATGTGTCTGTGTGTATTGTATTTAAAAATAATGTACACAAAACATATTATTAAAGTAATGCAAAAAAATGTAATGCTAAATTGTAGTTATTTAGTTTTAGACTTAATATTTTAAGAGTTTACATTTAGCTGATGATTGATTATGAAGCTTGTTTGGCACGTTGTCCCGGGAGAGAGCCCTCAGCTCATAAGATCCTTGAGCTCGGGAGAGGGGAGTTTGAGCTCAGGTAGATCTTGAGAACTCCCCTGCTGTAGTAGCTAATGAACAGATAGTGATTGCTCTTAAGAGATATCTAGTAATTTATTTAACTTAATTTTAGGTGTCCATATTTGACCCAAAGATTGTTTATGACAACCCAGCATTTTTTTTAAATATTGGATATTTATTAAAAAAAATTATAATCATTTATTCTTTAAGATTATGATAATGAAAATAGCTTTTTTTTGCATTGTTTCAAAGAAAATTGCTGGGGAAAAATGTGCTTAAAGTTCATAAAAGACGGAACAATGAGCTCCATTTTTAAGTAAGCACAATATTATTTGTAATTATTTAGTTTGAGGGTGAAATGTGACCTTCTGATTACTGGTTTCATGCAATTCTCTATTGTTGAAAATCAGCTATTATGTAGCTTCCGACTCAAAAATGACATGATGTTCTTGTACTGAACCGAGTTTAAAAGATTTATTGTGTGCGGATTTGTTGTACTTTGGCCTGCTGTGGAGTTTTAGGAAGGCCAAACCCTTGGTAAACATCCCGACTGCTCAGCCTAAACAGCCCAGCCTGTTTTTTTTAAACCACAAATGAGTTTCTCTAGAATTAACCAGAGGCTTTATTAGTTTGATAAGTGTGATGACTCTCAGACAGTGAAGGTGCTAAAGATCGAGCTCAGCACGTGGCTAATTTAAAGCCCTCTGAATGCAAACAACTGCACATGTTTGTGTGTTTCTGAGAACTAGCTCTTCAGCTGTTTCCTGTTTTCTGTTGAAGAGCACACCGCGAACCTGTGAAAACCAATGACGGCAAACACAGACAACGACCACAATCGAAGATGCGCTTTAATCTGCAACCTTGCAGCTCTGTGCGAAACCGTCCTAGTGTGTTAAGGTTAAACCCAAACACAACAAAACTGCGCACACACTTACAGTTCCCTTCGCCTCTTTAAGACGAGACACTGCAGGCCAAAACACTGCTTTTTCATGCACCTGTCAACGTTTCGGCTATTCATTTAGTGTTTTGTTTTCAGCCTAATAGTAAGAAAACATAAACTTTTAAGTGTTTCTTTTATAGCACTTTACTTTTTGTGTATTTTTTACATATTTTTATATTGTTCTCCTTTTCTGAGCCTTAAATCTTTGGCAACCTTACAGTTTTGTTTATGTCTATGTTCTGAAGGGTTTTACGGAGGGATAAAGCACATAATTTGGCTGATTACAAGCATTTTATTCTACAAGAAAGTATACCTATTTTTTAGCATTTTATGAATTATGGAGTGATGAAACTTGACTCAAACCCCCCTCTGTAAAGCCTTTTAAAGGTGCAGTAGGGATCTGCCAAAATGCTAACCGGTTAGCATAATATCTTTAAAACACAGTCCCTTCCCTGCTGTCCAAAGCCACACCTCTTGAAACACGAATGCACACCTTAAGGGCCTACTCCCACTATGCTATCCGAACCATGCCCAGGCCCATTTCCCGGATCATTTGAGAAGTGTGAGTGCTCTGAATCGTGATCAGGCATGAGGTGACTTTTACGCGATTGTTTCATATGGATTTATTACTCATTCTTACTGTTTAATGAACACAAACTGTCGTAGATTATTAAAGACGCTAACCCCTCACTGCACGGCAGCTGCACTTTCAGCAGACCTCCTAATTCCTGCAGCACAAAGGACTTTGTGATTGTTTATGAGCGTCAAAAGTCGCGGATCTGTTCGGCGAAATATTTGGCTGCATTTCACTGCATCCCAAACGACTAAAACAATATAACTAAAGAAATCTCCACTGCGCTAAACTAAATTTTCGTCATAATTTTCGTCACGAACAAGTTTCTACACACGAAAACTAGACGAATTGATAATGACTACAACTATAATAAAATATACTGACATTTTCGTTAACTAGTAAAAACGAGATGAGAATGTGATTGAGGGATATTGCTTGGAAAATATCCAGTCAGAATTAATCTTGGTGAGTGATGCATGACGAACACACACACACATTTAAAAAAGTAACCGATTCACAGTAGACATGTGATGCGATTACATCAATCATAAGAGTAGAGTCGATTTAGTCGACTAAAATCTTATGAAATTTAGTTGACTATAACTAGACTAAAACTAAAATGAATCAGAAGACTAAAATTTGACTAAAACTAAAATGGAATTTTCGTCAAAAGACTAAAACTACATCAAAATTTGCTGTCAACATTAATAGTGCATTAGTCACCTTTTTTTGAGCTAGAAATGTATGGAAAATAGCTTGTGTTTAATAAAGTAATGCCTTCATAACATTTTAGAAAATGTGTAATGCCAAAAATACATATTTGTAATTCTGAATGTAATCAATAAACTCGGAAAGTATATGATGATTACTAGCTTTTAATTAAGATTATTAGCCTTTTACCATATTCCCCTGCAGAATCTTGCCTCAAAACAGATGTGAGTTATTGAGCAAGAAAAACAGTCTCATAACAGCTCAATATGTGAAGCTTTTTCTCAATAGCTCCTTCCTGAAAGCCAGGGAACGGTTTGTTCTTCTGTTTGACAGCACTAAATATTTAGCTTTATCGCAAAATGCACAGCACTCTTCCTCTGTGGTTGTATATCTCTAGAATAAACAGTCGCTAGCACAGCATTTGGTTGGTCTAAATGTCAGCTTTCAGATCCAGACAAGTTTATTTTTTTTTTCATTTTATTTTCAGAGCCGAGTGGCCATGACCCAGAAAAGCAGCCCGCTGTTATCAATGAGTAACATGGGTCATTTTTTTCATGCCTCTGAGACTGATTAGTAACTAATTTACCCAGACGCTTCGGTTAATTCACCCTGCGAGCGCAGCACAGTCTCAGATAAACAACGTTTGCGCAAAGCGGTAATGGATCCTGCAGTGTTTGCAATGTCAAACGTCACATTTCTGACATTTGCACAATCAGAGAAGCTACAAGATGTGGAGAAGGGAAAAACCATGCATGCCATATTGTCTCAAATGTATGCAAACCATATTTATTACTGAGCCTTAATGCGTTTTAACATCTGTAGACTGTTGGGCTGCTGTTGTTATAGCAACCAGGGCTGATTATGTAGTGTGTGAAGAGTTGTATATGTATATGTGTTATATATGTGGGACATTAGGACATTCAAGGCTTATAACTTGGCAAATATGGTAAACTAGAGTTGCACAATACATCGTTTTAGCATCAATATAGCAATGTGCGCATCCGTAATAGTCACATTGCAAAGATAAGCAATGTTGAGTATAAATTATAGCTGGCCAGAAGCTATAGATTTGTATTTAATCACGGTATTTGTACCGAATTTATATCATTTATGCAAAAAATAAATAAATAAATAAACTATATATATATATATATATATATATATATATATATATATATATATATATATATATATATATATATATATATATATTAAAAATAGTTTAAAAAATATGTTTTTTACTCGTGGACATATCCAAGTGGTGGAGCACAGTGTTTTAGTTTTGCTTCTGATATTGTTTAAATGTAAAAAGTGGGTGAAGACAGAAGTGAGTGTATTGGCATGCAGTATGTGCTTTAACACCAGTCTGTGATACGCCCTCGGTGTGTTTGCTTCTACTCATGCTTCATTTCTACACTCTTATATATACAGTCACACATATATACGATTGCACGTTTAGACACCCTCATCAATGCTTCAGACCGTCCTGCTCGTCCTGGCCTAGTTTTTCCTGTCAGACCATGAGTAAAATCCCCGCTTCTGGCAGACCCTCTAAATCTGCCTCAAACACACATTCCTGCTTCTGCTTCATGGCAAAGCTCTTGTTTTTCTCTCCTTCTGGATTATTTGAACCATTAGTGATATAGGAAGGGGATATCATTATAATATTACCTCCTCTTAATCTGCACGTTTCCACCCACAGCACCATTGCAGCAGTTTCACTTTCCTGTTTACTCCCTATTGAGATTTCAAAAAGAGGTAAAGATTGGAAAATTGTACTAAAAGTGTCATTCATTTGTAAAGACCAGGACATCGGAAGTTAGTAACATGCTAGTTGAGGATTTTAATCCAGTTTACTCAATGACAACTAAATAAATTTGTCTACTAACTGTTCGTGTTCTGGTGCATCTATAGCCTCTTCGTCTACATCATTGTATGACTTTAGTACTAAGTTTGAACCTGTAAAGCTTTAATCCACTACTGGTCATTTCTTACATTGTGGCTAATGAGATTCGCTTGTTTTGCTTTTTTGTCTGATTAGTAGTATGTAAAATCTCCGCTCTGGAAAGCAACAAGTAATTAGCATTTAAAGGGACACATACAAAAACAGCAATGTTTGATTTAGCAAACCAAATCAATAAACAGCAATTTTGTTAACTTAACATGTTCATTTGAAGTCAGAAGTATTAGCCTCCCTTTTAATTTTTAAATCTTTTTTAAATATTTCCCTAATGATGCTTAACAGAGCAAGGAAATTTTCACAGTATGTGTGATAATATTTTTTCTTCTGGAGAAAGCCTTATTTGTTTTATTTCGGCTAGAATAAAAGCAGTTTTAATTTTTAATGAACCATTTTAAGGTCAAAATGATTAACCTCTTTAAGCAATTTTTTTCTCGACTGTTTACAGAACAAACCATCATTATACAATAACTTGCCTAATTACCCTAACCTGTCTAGTTAATCTAATTAACCTAGTAAAGCCTTAAAATGTCACTTTAAGCTGTATAGAAGAGTCTTAAAAATATATATAGTCAAATATTATTTACTGTCATGACAAAGATCTAATAAATCAGTTATTAGAAATGAGTTATTAAAACTATTATGTTTAGAAATGTGTTGAAAAAATCTCTCCGTTAAACAGAAATTGGGGGAAAAAATAAATAAGGGGCTAATAATTTAGGGGGGCTAATAATAG